>NC_140970.1:18001299-18018799 GCF_056783735.1 Eptatretus burgeri
ATAGATCTCCCTCTTTATGCTATCTTGTGATGTCACAATGTCCCCAGTTGAGAGCTTTAGGGTTTCAATTTGCCTTTGATGTGTGGTCTTTTTATCAAAATGAAAGAAAAATTTTGTTGGCGAGTCCAAATTATAAATCTGATCCATCCGTAATCGGATCATTGCACCTTTCACTTGATAGTCAACAAGATCATTTAAAAGGGCCTTTTTTCCAGTAGGAGATGGTTATTTGTTGCACTGGGGTTGTTTGCAACATCAGATTGTAATTTCAGTATTTCTTTTTCAAGTACAATCCTTGCCTCTTTTGCACTAAAAGATGAGAAGTGATTCAACTGTTGGCAAAAGATTGTAATCTGTGCCTTTGCATCGTCCCACCATAATCTAGGGTTACTTAAAACTGTTCTTTCGTTCGATGAGGCTATTCCAAAACACTCTAAAGGCTTCACAAAAAGTAACATTCTTAAGTAACATGACGTTAAACTTCCAATATGGACTGCCATGTTGCTGCAGAGCAAGCTTAAAGGAGAATGTTGTAACCAGATGATCAGAGAAAAGAGAGGGCACGATATCAGATTTTAATATCTTATCAAGCATTGTTGCATTGACATAAATTCTGTCTAACCGAGCTTGAGTGTGTCTCTGGGACACACATCTTAACCAAGTGAAGTGACGTTGTCTGGGGTGTTGGATACGCCAAACATCCATGAGGCCCACAGTTTTTATAAATTTTTTCTAAAGTTTTGGCAGATTTTGGATGTGGCTCCACACTGTTTCTGTCTAAAGCAGGGTCAAGGGGACAGTTGAAGTCACCACTCATTATAAAGCAGCAGTTCAAGTAAATTGTGCTTAGAAAGGCCTCTAGTTTAAGGAAGAAGTTATACTTTTCAGCATTCTCTTTGGGGACATAGATGTTTACAAAAATAAAGATTTGATTGTTGGCAATGAACTGAAGACAAGCCAGACGTCCAGGAATTATTTCATGATAATGAACTTGCAAGAGCGTTAATGAAAGAGAGACAAAGAAAGCAATCCCAGCAGTGAAGGAATTGATATCATTGAAGAACCACTGACCCTTCATGAGCCTTCTGCATTGGGCTTGGGCAAGTCAGATCTCCATGCGTTTCTTGCAATAACAAGACGTCCAGGTGCAAACGCCGTGTCTGATCTTTTACCTGAACTTTGTGTTCTAAACTAGCGCCACCATTAATGTTTAGACTTCCTAAATTAACATCCATGTGCTTAGAAAGGTAAAGAAGAAAAATAAATAAATAAGAGAAACACACCATGAGGACCTCACTTAAGAAGCTCCTGTCGAGCTTTCTGGATCATTTTTTTTTAACCTGTGCTTTTGAGCCTCAGTGAAGTTTGGGGTGACAGGGTTACGCACAATTTCTTTCAATTTCGTAATTAACACCGGAAGATCAGGGAAATCATCTTTCAGTTCAATATTTCTCTTGTGATAAGAATCCCTCAAGAAGTCCCGAAGCTCGTCATCCGAAGGTCTGCTTTCAGCCTTTAGAATCTGAGAGGACTCATCTTGACCTTTACCATCAGATTCCTCACATGAGAAATCAATTGCTGCTTCAGTTTCATTGTGAGCATCACATGATTGATCGATTTCAATGAAACAATCTTCTTCGGCCCCTTATATATCAGAGTTACGTCTGGGGATTCTTCGGAATGCAAGAGAGTGGACTCCAAGCCTGTCCGTGACATGGCCACGGTGCTCGGTTCATGAGTGCCATTCTCCATTGCAGAATTTAAACTATCCTCCATTGTTTCCTCAGTGTCCTTATTTGTCTCATTTAATGCATTGTTAGAGAGAGACTGTGAAAGTTTATCTTCCTCCTGTGACTGTTGGATATGGGAACAGTCAACGTAAGGAACATCATTGTTCGAGAGGATGCTCTCTGTGGGGTTGAAAACACTGATTGGGATTGGCAAGTTTGATACGATTGTTTCATTGATAACGTTTGTACAAGCGGACGTTCCTGGATTACTTTCTTCTTCCAGAAAGGCAAATCTGTTATTACATGGAATTCCAGTAATTACATTTTCACTGATTTGCCTTTTACCAGAAGGTGACACACGTGTTGCAAGGGATTTACGTTTTTTAACTTTTGAGATGGTAATGAACCCCTCACTTACACTGTCCATTGGCTCATTGGGAGGGGGCATGTCCACTTGTTCAGTTAATTTATCCTGCACGTCATTGAGAGGGGGAGTGTCTGCTTGTTGAACAAGTTTGTATTGTATGTCATTGGGAGGGGGCGTGTCCACTCCTTCAGCCAGTTTATCCTGTACGTTCGTTGAAAGGGAAACGTTAACATTAATCTGTGAGCCGTTGTTACTCGGTTCGGCCGTGAGAGCTGCGTTTTTCGAAGAGGGCAAAACTGTTTAATGTGTGCCACTGCACCACAATCAAAGCACTTTAGAGTGTCAGTGTTAACATATACTTGGTAGTCGTGACTATTAACAGTGAACTTTAAAATGACGTTCAGAGAGGGATAATCCTTGTTGAGTACCATAAATACTTGTCTACGGAAACCCATCACGTGACTGGCACGTTCATCTTTACAGCCCAAAGGGAGCATTATTAGGGGGGACATACTGTGTCCCAAGAGCTGCAGCGCTTTCAGGATTACATTACTGCTCAGGAATGGTGGTACATTTGAGATAACCACTTTCTGAGCAGGAGTATCTAAAGAATACGTCATCACAAAGTGTCCAGAGTCGAGGGACAGGCCTTGTTGAATGATGAGAGCAATGTGCTCTTCGTCGGACACAAACACGGTAACTCATTTATTCATCCGCGACGTGGCACGTACCTCACCAAACCCAATTATGTTCCCGATCTGAGAACAATCGATTCCACCGAAACACCATCCGGTGGGGAGCATGCGATGCCATTCTTGCGCGATAACCGTTCGAAAGCGGCATATCGCTGCGAGTGAGCGGCCGCCACGTTTCAACACACGACGCTCGACAACTTTTCCCGAAACTTGGGAAAGGGAGCGCGAACTGAACAAAATTAGGAAAGATAAGCGAAATAAAAAATCAAAATAAAGGTTGAAAGTGAAAAGTTTTTGAATTTTGAAACGACTAACAGGGCACCACCCAGGAACCGACAATACCCTGACCAGCGCTACGACGTGCTCTCTCTCTTCTCTACACAGAGGGGAAACACGGGAAAACCTCACAAACAAAACACACGAACACAGAGGAACGAAATGGGCAATGTGGAAACACAAACCAGCAAACGGAGGACAGGTATTCACGCCATAAAGCAAGCAGCAGCGATGACAGTACACACAACGTACCAATGGCCAGCAGGGGGCGAGCGAGAGAGAGAGAGAGGGGGGGAGAGAGAGAGAGAGAGAGAGAGAGAGAGAGAGAGAGAGAGAGAGAGAGAGAGAGAGGGAGAGGGGGAGAGAGAGAGAGGGGGAGAGGGAGAGGGGGAGAAAGAGAGAGGGGGAGAGAGAGAGGGGGAGAGTGAGGGGGAGAGAGAGAGAGGGGGGAGAGAGAGAGGGGGAGGAGAAAGAGAGAGGGGAGAAAGAGAGAGGGGAGAGAGAGAGGGGAGAGAGAGAGGGGGCGAGAGAGGGGGAGAGAGAGAGGCAGAGAGAGAGTGAGGAGGAGAGCGAGAGGCGGAGAGAGAGAGAGAGGCGGAGAGAGAGAGGGGGAGAGAGAGAGAGGCGGAGAGAGAGAGGCGGAGAGAGAGAGGCGGAGAGAGAGAGGCGGAGAGAGAGAGGCGGAGAGAGAGAGGCGGAGAGAGAGAGGCGGAGAGAGAGAGGCGGAGAGAGAGAGGCGGAGAGAGAGAGGCGGAGAGAGAGAGGCGGAGAGAGAGGCGGAGAGAGAGGCGGGGAGTGAGGGGGAGAGAGAGGGGGAGAGAGGAGGGAGAGAGAGGAGGGAGAGAGAGAGGGGGAGGGTGGGAGAGAAAGAGAAGGGGAGAGAGAGAGAGAGAGAGAGAGAGAGAGAGAGAGGAGGGGGGGTGGGGGGGTTCCAGCAGATGTAACACCCAGTTTAACACCCATCCAAGAGACAGCACACACACTGATGGAGAGAGAGGGTGAGAGTGAGAGTGAGAGTGAGAGTGAGAGTGAGAGTGAGAGTGAGAGTGAGAGTGAGAGTGAGAGTGAGAGTGAGAGTGAGAGTGAGAGTGAGAGTGAGAGTGAGAGTGAGAGTGAGAGTGAGAGTGAGAGTGAGAGTGAGAGAGGGAGAGGGAGAGAGAGAGAGAGAGAGAGAGAGAGAGAAGGAGGGGGAGAGGGGGGTATTCCAGCAGATGTAACACCTAGATTAACACCCATCCAAGAGACAGCACACACACTGATGAATCACCCTGCTCATGAAACACCAGGATGACAGTCTATAGCTGGATCAGGATTCCAACCCAGGCGTGACAGCTTAGCGCAAGCGTACCTACTTCTCAGCTATCCTGCCAAGATGTGGTGATCGATTGCTTTTCTTATCACTGAAAGGATTTTCTTAACTCATTGTAATCCTCTAATTTATTTTGCCTTCCAAACTCCTGAGATGTCCCCATGGAGAATCGAGCCACAGTATTACCATGGAAGCTTGTCGAGAACAAAGCTTTTTTATATGGATCTGTCTATGTCAAAGTTATGGGTCATATAATGAAAGCAGATCGTACAAAGGGGAAACATCATGTAAAATAATTGTAAAATTACACATTTTCAGTGGGCGAGCCACTGCCCGAGGCACCTCTCAACAACGCGGGGCCAAATGCAGATGAATGGGGTCTGAACGTTGTGCAAGTCGATCGATATACACAGTGACGGTGCAAATATTTTTGTGGTGTACGACCATGGCTTTCAAACGAACAACCAAGCAGCTTGTAGAGTGCTTGCGAAGTGGCTTAAGGACTCAAGCAAGTGCTCCAACTAAATGGTTGACAAGGAATGGCTGGCTTGGCAAGCGATTGCTGATTTGTCTGTTTAAACACCTCCCAAGGATGCCCGAAATGTCAAACAATGTACAAATTGGACAAATGAACACATTTTAGCAGTTGGAACTGCTGTTAAGTTCAATTCGGGAACTTATATTTAGAAATTCTTCTCATTTAAAGAGATTCTAGAGGTTATGGCATGTGCGGAAAGGACGTAAAGCCACAAACACTGGCATCTCCAGGCGTTTATTAGCATTGCGATGTATCCAGCAATTCGTAGATATGATGATGAAGCAATCGATGATATTCGGGTCCAGTGATATATCGACATACCGGTGATATATCGATATAATTTTTCATATCGATATACCGGTATTGTAATTCTAAATATACCAGTATCCTGAAAAAAAATTAAATCCATATGGAAAAAAACAAACCTGATATATCACCAACAAATCCAAGAAAAGTGATTACAATCCTTAAATACCGAACATGATTTTAAAAGCTTTGATGCACTTGGCATCTCGGCTTAGCATAGAACAGGAACAGTGAAACATGACATCAAGACATAACAGGAAGGAAGTAAGTACAGTATGTTTTAACTTTTAACCCTCAGTATCCGAGCACCCGTACAAGCAATAACATTTTTATTTGCACTCATGGTTAGTTTTAAATGCAATCGCCAATTGTTTATTATTTACATGAATCGGGTGTGTGGTGTCGTGGTAGTGGTGCTCCAAGGCAGACACGAGCGGGGGAACAGTTCAACCCTGCTTTATTGCACGAGCGAGAGCATGAGCATACGTTGCCCGTAACTCCCCTCTATTACATACTCGATGCACTCTACAAGCCACACGACTTACAGGCTCCCAGGCCACAACGGCTACAGCAACCACTACAACGCCTCAGGCGGCGCGCACTCCTATATCCCGTGCAAGCACGTGATCACGCCGACCACTCCTCCACCACGCTCCCCCACATCATGCCCTGCCCCCGCAGGCCCGCTACACCACACTCCTGCCTCCTAAAACCATGGCGTTATCTTCTCGCGGGTGTACGTGAACAGCGTGAGGTTTGACCTGATAAGCTTCAAGCCGTTGAGTCTACGCGCGGTCTGTTCGCCGATGAGCGACACCGCTGCTCCCGTATCGACCTGGAACGTGATCGGCGTTTTGTTCACTTCGACTTCCACCGTCATCGGGCGCGCCGCCGCCGGGACAATCGAAAACAGCCTCAACAACGACCGCTGGTTCCGCCCCGAGTCGCCTCGCACATCGCCGTCCATGACCTTAACGGTGGCCGGCGCCCCACGGCACAGACGCGCCAAATGACCCACCTTGTGACAATTCAAACACACGTTGCCTTTACACGGGCACGCACGGCGCAGGTGTCGACCTCCACATCCCAAGCATGTCCGCGGGGTCACCCCGCCGCACGCGCGGTCGCGCGGCGACGTCCGACCCGCATCGAAGGTCGTGCGTGCGTCCCGGGGTGCTCGCGACCCCGCGTGGCCGGTGATGGCTCGAACATCCCCACGAGTCTGCTCGACCGCTGTAGCCGTGCTGACCGCCGAGTCGAATGTAATGGCTTCACCCTTCAGCCGTAAAACCGCTGAAACCATCTTCGCATCTTGTAAACCAGCAATAAAATGATCTCTGAGCCGAGCTGGCCGCTCCCCCGCCTTGAACTTACATGCCACGGAAGAACGCTTAATCCGCGCCACAAAATCAGCGACGCATTCCTCTGCTCCTTTCGAGAGGCGATCGAACTGGTACCGAGCGAGCTGTAATGACTTCTCCGGCGCCATGTGTGCCTTCATCTTCTGCACAATGTCCCGAAACGACAGCTCGTCATCCCGGGGCCTGTTCGGTGCCACCAAATCACTCAGTAGTCGATAATGCTCCGCCGAAAGCGAAGCGAGCAAGATCGACTTCTGTTTGCTCTCATCGACAACATCATTCGCGTGGAAATAGCATCCCAATTGCTCCGAAAACAATTCGAAGTCGTCTCCGACGAAAACGGGCACAAGTCCGTATTTATCCCATCCTCGTCACCAAACTGTGGTGTCGTGGTAGTGGTGCTCCAAGGCAGACACGAGCGGGGGAACAGTTCAACCCTGCTTTATTGCACGAGCGAGAGCGTGAGCGTATGCTGCCCGTAACTCCCCTCTATTACGTACTTGATGCACTCTACAAGCCACACGACTTACAGGCTCCCAGGCCACAACGGCTAGAGCAACCACTACAACGCCTCAGGCGGCGCGCACTCCTATATCCCGTGCAAGCACGTGATCACGCCGACCACTCCTCCACCACGCTCCCCCACATCATGCCCTGCCCCCGCAGGCCTGCTACACCACAGGGTGGGCTTTAGAAAGCCTGTGCTGAGTCAGTGATCTGCGATACTGGTATGAAAGCGATACCGGTGTGATCATACCGATACAGTATTCCACGATAGCCATACCGGTGCGGCGATGGCGATGGATACCGACCTGTGTCGATTAGCAATACTGATCTCGCTTTAAAACAAAATCATTTAAAATATAAGTTGAAGTTGGAAGTAAAATAACCATTCTCATCATGGTGGGGGGGGGAGCCCTGTATGGGAATACTTTGAAAAATTACCATGTGTTGATGTATACGTCACATATTTGAACACGTCAATGGACCATTGTACATTTTTGGGGTCTGCATAAAAATAAATTACTCAATTTAATTTTTTTTTAAATAATATAAATATACCGGTACCGTATATACTGGTATATCAATATCAAAAAAAATAATAATAAATAAAAATGGATATCGAAAAGAAAATAAAAGAATTAATCGATATTGACAGAGCCTAGATGATATGAGTGAGGAAAGTGGAAAAAAAGCAACACGTTAAGAAACCATTGCAGCCTGTTCCAAATCAAGGCATTGTTGAGCAGGCCAAAAAAAAAATGGTGAATGAGACCCCAGTGAGGTGACCAAGGATGAGCGTTGATAAAGGATAATTAAATAAGGCAGTTAATTATCTTCAAAAAGGGTGTTTTAATTAACCCAAACACCCAGTTTTCATTCTTGCACTCTCTTGGAGTTCCCTTGGTATGCATGCAAAGTTTCAGGCCACGAGGTTTCATGGTTTTAGAGTTATGGAGGAGACACACACACAATGACATTTATTAATATAGTTGCAGATTACGATGAACATATTGGGTCACATAGTTCAAAACTACATCAAGATTTTGTCTCATTTAATGACCTCATGTGGGATTCAAAAATAAATACCATTTTTGGTTTCATTAATGGGAAAAGAGGCATTTGTGCACTTGCATTGCTAAAATAACTAGAAGGACACTCTTCGACATCACGACGTCGCCAGATATGCCTCCACCCACATTATTACATCATTATTCAGACTTGTTGCAAGTTTGATTTAAATCTCTGAATCCAGATTCAAAATATTAAACTCTGTTTATCAGACCATGTATCTGATAAGATTGAAATTTCAAACATAAGATAGAGAAAGAGAAAGAGAAAGAGAAAGAGAAAGAGAAAGAGAAAGAGAAAGAGAAAGAGAAAGAGAAAGAGAAAGAGAAAGAGAAAGAGAAAGAGAAAGAGAAAGAGAAAGAGAAAGAGAAAGAGAAAGAGAAAGAGAAAGAGAAAGAGAAAGAGAGAGAGAAGAGAGAGAGAGAGAGAGAGAGAGAGAGAGAGAGAGAGAGAGAGAGAGAGAGAGAGAGAGAGAGGTGGGAGAGAGAGTGGAAGAGTGTGTGAGAGAGGGGTGGGAGAGAGTGTGGATGAGAGTGGGTAAGGGTGGGAGGGAGAGGGAGAAGGAGGGAGAGGGATGTGAGAAAGAGGAAGAGGGGTGGGAGAAAGAGAGAGAGAGAGAGAGAGGGAGTGAGAAATTATCATCCACTCTATTTTGCAAGTAATCCTGTATGTAGTTATTGACTGCATCATCATTTATTGCTGCCTCCACTGTGGTTGCTGTGAGTGATTGTAACATATCATTCAACTTTGAATGACAAGGACAACCATCAACCATGATCACAATAACCATCCTGACCCTGCACACAAAACACCCATCTTTAAAACATATAAAATGTACCTAATAATTATTAGGCACAACAATCCATGTGTTGGAACTGCCATAACTTTGTCAGTTTATGTCATAGAATCATAGCTGTGGTATCAAATGTTAGGTCTATGGACACAGTTTATTTTAATGTACGACTTGGATTTATAAAGTCTCACATTTGCACTTCAAACAAAAGTAAATGGAGGAATTTGATCATTTTTGTTTCGTGACGGATATTTACATGGGATGCGGTTATGTGTAGTCCAATAACTCACATAAAAAAAATTCTGAAACATTATACTGTTGGTTTTAAAAGAAATAGCAGAAACTAAGCTTTCATTTGGTACCTCATTGGTATGTAGTACTGCTATAATGACCCCACAAGTTACCAAAGTATGAAACATGGAAATGGAGTGTGACGCGAATAGACCAGTCGCATTTTGAGGGTACCTCTAAATATTGAGCCAAAATGACAAGTTCATCCCAACTTATGCAACGTTAACATTTGATTTCATGTTCAGGATACTCTCGGGCATCAGAAAAATAGTGTCAGAGGTTTATGAGGGTGGGTGGGTACACAGGCAACTATCGTAGCCCATGGCCTATTACCTTTTACATAGCTACAAAAGCTTAATTAAACATGATAGAACAATTATAAAAAAGAAATCCAACTTTTTTCCCCCCAAAAATATCTCTTGCCAAAAACACTCCCCGGCACTCACTGATGAACCTCTGAAAGTTTGACGAAGATCCGTTTCACCGTCTTTGAGAGAAATGGCAACACCCAGACAGATGACAGCCAGACATCTGTCTTATCTATATTTAAACACTGAAGGACCAATTTTGTGCTCCTCCGAGCGGTCGCGTCACGTTTTTTCTCGGTACTGTGACCTGAACTGAAAGAAACTTCGTACCTGAAAGAGTGCATCGCACATAGTGGCAATAGTCAACCTTCAACTCTGAAGCATCGATATATTAATACTGAAGGACCAATTTTTTGCTCCTCCTAGCAGTCGCGTCACGTTTTTCTCGTTACTGTGACCTGAGACGTTTTGACATAGTGTACGTCAAAGTAGACACGTGCACAAATCAGGGGACTTCTTCACAAGGAGTAGTGTACACCAAAAATGTCGTGTACAAGGACGTTTTGTAGGCCTCATTAGGTAAGGCCATGGAGTACATGGACTGGGATCCAGCTCTTACAAGAGCCGCCACTGGTTGTCATATTGGGCTCATGGAACGGAATCCGTCTGTGACGGGGTTTCGGCTAGTAGTATAGATTTTGTGCCAGCAATTGAGATCAAGATTCACATGTCTGGAGCAGCTGTGATTGGCAAGAATGGAGCAATGGCTGTGTTCACGTTCTGGCTGTATTCCTTTTGCATCGAGAATTGTGGTATATTTATTTATTTTTGCTTTTCGTAAGTATGGTATGGGAATTTGCCTGTAGAGAATTGCACACACAAAATTAGACAATACAGTGAATGTTTCATTTGTAATTCGACCTAATCACGACTTGTTATCTGTAATTTACTACATTCCGGTATTTTATGTGAGATTCAGTTTTTCGTTTCAAGTCAATGACTGTGAAATCCATTCATTTTCCACAATGGCGGAAAATCATTGGCTTTGCACCACCGAGTTATCCAATAATCAGCAGTAGTGTGACTTGTGAGCATGTGACTGCCAAAATGGCTCGCAACTTGGGTTAAATTATTTGGATGCATTTTATGAAATGCCATTGTGATTTTGTGTTGAAGTACTTCATAGCATTGTCTTGCGATATCCATGCACTGCAAGGACCTCATGTTCCAAACAATTCAGCCAGGTCTCCCTGCATTGTGATCCGATAGAACAAATTGCGAACCTTTTGGTTGTATTTTGTTTTTTTTTAAATCCTCTTCATTTCAAATAAGACACTCATCAGAAACAAATTTTGAGCATTAAACCTGTCCACAATTTAAGGTAGTACACCATTCACAGCCACATGAGAAATGAGGAAATCAAATCCTGGACATACCTGAGAAGGTTCTGCAGCGGCGGGAGCATTGTCTGGGCTCACCGGCATCTCCTGTGAGCAATCTAAAGGCCTTCTTGGAGAATCGGCCATTCTGAACAAGTCTGCACACAAGGAAGAGTGCCATCACAGTTTGTGCTTCAAATGCATTTTTATGTCCAAGCAAGAAAAGAAGCAAACAGGAAGATTAACAAGATAAGCAGCGGGATGTGGATTAAACACCACACTCAACAGATAGTCAGGCAGAGACAAAGTAAATGAATAACGATCAAAAGTAAATTGCATAACAGCAAGACCACATTGAAGCTCAAGGAGACTTAAAATACAGAAAGAAAAAAAAAACTGCGATCCATTTATTTGTAAGTTTATCCTCAAAATTTCAGATTAATATTAACAATTAATTGAGCGAGGGGAGATCACTTTAAAAGAAAGGAAGAACAACCTAGGAGAGGGCGCAACAAACAAGGGCACAAGCTGCAACGAACCTGGCAGTGAGAAAGCTTGATCTACAATCACTGAGTGCCCACCCTTTGTGACGACCGTGCCCACCGTTTGTTGTAATCAGGAACAAGGTCATCATCGGTTCAACAAAGGAACCCCCAAATCACAAGGCTACATCACTGAGAGGTCTATAACCACAATGACTGCGAACGGCCCTGGTATGACTGAACCCATTTTGAACGTTGTGGCTCTCTGTTTGCTCCCTGCAAACCACAAGACCCCAATCAACAGTGCATGACCACGAAGAAGCCACATGTAACATATACACAGCAGAATAGCTGCAGAGTCATGTCAGATGCACCCATTATTGAAACCAGTGTGTGGAAAGCCAATATGATGACACACCTGTCTCTCCTCAGCTTGATGTGCTCTCATTCACCTGGTTCGATTGAACAATTGCTCTGAGCTTAAAGGCTCTACTTTCCGGACTCAAAAGATTTTCTCGTTCAAAAGCATTTGACATCCTTTATATTGCATACGAGAGACAGTATGGTGAGAGTCAGCAACGTATCTGACCTGACCATCACCATGATGATGCATTTTGGACTTTGATAATTGCAAAATAGACGTCACCAGAGCTTAATAATATTCTCAAATTACAATATATTGTTTTTGTTTAAGTATTCAAACCAAGAAATAAGCCATCCAAATGCTGGTTAAATATCCCACTGTCGAACACCATGATTATCAATCATTCCTGAATTTCATATTGCATGCTAAAGCCAGTCAACAATGGATGAAATCATCAATTGGATGAAATCAGTGTTGATCAAAGTATGCTAACCATCTCGGGAAGCATGGAGAAGCTGACATCTTGGGCATTAACCCTTCATCGGAGAAAAAAAAAAGTCAGCTGACAAAGACGACACTCGCCTTTACCAGCAAGACCAGATCTTAAAAAAAAAAAACACTAATCAGCTTTACTTAGCTAGGAGAGCTACCCTGAATGGACAAGCAACAAGTCGATTGGTTTTCGACCATTTCTTATCTTTTTCACAAACACGAATTATCAGAAAACTCTGGGGATGATACAAGGGTGAGAAAGCCTGACAATATCAACAGCAGATGCCACACAGCTAACCTTTGCCAAAGCACAGTTGCTAAGGAACAAACCACAAGGGTTACAAGGCCAAATTCCCTCAACCATATTTTTCTTCATTTACACATCTTTTTAGTATGAAACTGTTCCTTTCAGCAATTGCAACAAATTATTGAACAATAACGGCTATTCCTAATACAATGAATCAACATTTAAAGGATGTTATCATTGGAACCAATTCTACAACACCCGATTAATCAACTGTTTTAACAGCAAATGCCAAAATAGCTGTGTAGCTAAAATACAAACCTGGGTGATTTTTATCTGATTGAATTATATTATTATCATCTGGATCATTAGCTGGCCTGCATTCCTCATCAACATTTCAACCCTTTCAGCCAACAACCTCTCAAAACTTGGGTCAACCACAGCCACAGGTTCACATCAGTGAATCCAAGTTATTCAATCCAGAAATGTAATCTCACTTTCTAACTCTGTTATATCCATAGCTGATAGCTTTATCTATAGATCCATGTTTACCATGTGGCTAGAGGCTTTCATGTATTTCATGTATTAGAGGCGGCTTGGGATCCTAGGGTCCTGAGTTCAAGCCCCGTCGGCCGCTGAATTAATACACCAGGGGTTTGACTCAGCCTGTCATCCTTCCGAGGTCGGGATAATGAGTACCAGTTCCAGTGTGTGTACTGGTAGAGGGGCACTGCATCAGCGACACAGTCGCGCTTCAAGAAATTATAGCTACTCCGGCAGCTAAGCTGCCATACGACCACCACCATCATACATATAAATTACCTCATATTTCCTTTCACAACCATATGGGTGTGTAATTATATATATATATATATATATATATATATATATATATATATATAGTATACACACACACACACACACACACACACACACACACACACACACACACACACACACACACACACACACACACATACACAATAATAAAATCAACATATTAACAAAAGAAGTCAATTATTTCTCTGTTTTTTTATATATTGACAGCTTATGACATTTGCACATGGTACATGCTTGGGAGCCTCATTGGTATGCATTGCTGTCTGTGCTGTCGCTGATGATTTGCCAATAAGCGATGAAACCAGTTCGATATCTGAATGGGTGTGTAGCATTGGGATTCTCATGTGTGTACCATTTGTGAATGCCTTTGTAGCTGTGGAAGAACTCTGGGAAGGGTTTGATACAGCATAGCGCTTACCTTACGTAGGCCTTCTTGGTTGCTTTACGTAGCAGTTTCGGCTGGAGGAGCAAAGGAGGTGTCTATATACATACATATACACACATATATACATACTAGCGATACCCGTGCACATGCACGGAATAGCAGTACAACATAGTTGGTAGCAGATGACAGACCGTACATGGGGAATGACAAAAATACGCATTGTGAAAAATGCAAGTGGTACTATGGAACGCCAAGACTTCCCAAACATTGTCGGCATGTCCGCTAAGTGCCACAGCAATTTCATAGGGATCGTGTGACGGCGAGCCGAGTTTTTAGTGTGCAAGCTTGGTATTATAATAGAGATATATATATATATATATATATATATATATATATATATATATATATATATATATATATATATATATATATATATATATATATATATATATATATATATAAATAGACCCTGATCAAAGGCTCATCCCAGCATGTCCTCAATAAATCGGACTACAAGCTGTCTGACACGGAAAGGTTCGCGTTGGCGCACGGTTTTAACTTCGGCATTCCCAAGCAGAATATCAAGAGGGAAGACATTTTTTCCGAGTTTGAACTCATGTATGCGCAACTATCAATACATCAGGCTGTATCAAACGAAACAGACCAGGCGCTGAGGGCGAGACTATCGGACCTCGCGCATGCGTACTGTGGAATCCCGAATGACGTCGCGGATTTTCACATGCAACGGGATGTTCTCTTGGCAATACAAGGATTGAGGAGGAATGCTGCCATTCACATCTGTAAACCGGATAAAGGCACCGGAGTGGTAATCATGAATAAGATTGATTACATCGACAAGATGATGGACATCCTGAAAGACGAAACCAAATTTAAATATCTGGGCGGTGTAATGGAACATGATCGCACGCCTCAGGTGGAAGGTCAGATCGTCAAACGACTGTTGAGCTTCTCAAAGGAGGTGTACGACAGAATTAAACCTGTTGGAGCCCAACGTCCAAGAATGTAAGGCCTGCCGAAGATTCACAAGGAGAATATCCCTCCAAGACCAATACTGTCCATGGTGCGATCGGCACAACATGAACTTGCCAAGTGGTTGGAAGAGATCCTGAAACCAGTATTGGATTAACTTTCTCATTTCGTGGTTAAGGATTCCTTCAGATTTGAAGAATCAATTAGAGCTAAAACACCGACAAGTGAGGACAACATCATGGCATCCTTTGATATTAAAAGCTTGTTCACAAATGTACCATTGACGGAGACGATTGAGATATGCGCACATTTGCTGTATCACGCCGATCTGGAACAACCGATGATTTCGGAACACGTCTTCGTGGAATTAATAAACACAGCAACAAGGGAGGTGGAATTCAGTTTTAACGACATGATGTGTGTTCAAACGGACGGTTTGGCCATGGTTTCTCCATTATGCCCAGCTCTTGCAAATATCTTTGTGGGCTATCACGAAATGCAGAAGCTGACTGGTCAGCAAGGGGTCAATTCCCCAATCATACACTATCGGTATGTTGATGACATTTTAGCTTCGTTTAGTCTCAGATGGCATGTGACAATTTCCAGGCATGGCTCAACACTCTCCATCCAGCGCTGAAGTTTACCACGGAGCTGGAATCGTCAAACACGTTACCATTTTTGGACGTGTTAGGTGATAGATCCAACCTTGGTTTCACAACATCCATCTACCGGAAGCCCACTTCACAGGGCAGTATACTCGCTGGGACTCCTTCAGCTCCACGTGAAACAAAATTGCCTTGATCAATATCCTGGTTAACGGAGCACAGAGGATTTGTTCACCTTGTAATCTCCCTGCTGAAATGGACAAAATCATTGAAAAAAACTCGGTGAGAATGGTTATCCTGAGCATATAGTTAAGAGATACATAGTCAAGTATCTAAACACGACAAAAGATCGGAAGATTGGTCCGGACAAATGTCCAGTCAATATCAGGATGCACTGGAAAGGGCAATCATCATGAAGGTTTGAAGTACAAATCAGACATATCATGTCCAACACATTTCTGGCTGTGCAACCCCGAGTAATCTTTACCTCTCACCGTTTGCTGTCGTCAGTCAACAAGGATGTGCTACGCAACTCACAAACCAGCACTGTTATTTATGAGTTTAAGTGCCGATGTGAAGCTCAGTACGTGGGCCGCACAACACTAAGATTGGCTGATCGGATCAAACAACACATCCCCTTGGCGATTCGAAGAAAGATTGTGAGGGTTAGAACACAACCAGTGCGAGCATGTAGAAATATCCAGCAACCACCGGCCACTGTATACGCTTCATCTGCCATTGCACAGCACCTGGTTGCCAACCCTATCTGTGCAGACCAGTACAATGCGGATATGTTCAGGATATTGAGCCGAGGTCGGAGCTCGTTTCATTTACGTATGTTGGAAGCAACCTTCATCCGAACCACCGATCCAATGCTATGTCGTCAAAAGGAATTTGTACGATCTCTGTGTCTCTTTCAGCATGGAAAGATCAAGGGAAGTGCGGTAACAAATGGTGAATGGACCTTAGGGGAAACCCATCTCCCCTCTCACCAGGATGCGGTTGCAAATGTCAATCATCGACGAACTCTGCTCCAGCCAATGGGAGCTTGAGGTGAAGATGATGAGCCGACCAATGGGCGTTCGGATTAACCGTGACGTCATTACGGTTGAACCAATCATTATCTACCTTATTGAGACCTGCGTATAAAGCACACGCCTTCACTTCCTTCTTCACTTGCTGCGATTTTTACCCTGAAGAGTGCAGCACGAAAAGCTTCGGTCACTATTATGTCGTGTTTGTTTGTATCCATATTAAAGTTCTGTTGTACCAAACATCTGTTCATATATATATATATATATATATATATATATATATATATATATATATATATATATATATATATATATATATATATATATATATAAAAATATATATTGTTACGAATTTGGAAGCTTACTGCACTCAACATTCAGGTCCCGAAAGAACAGTTATGTCAGTAAGCGTGTGTTTATATTTAGGGCCCCCAACCTGTGTCTAACGGGAATTACATGTGTGCGCTGTGGAGATTCCTTTGCAACAAACCTCCTTCACTTCACTCCACACACCGACGCCATCGCCCACGTGCGTTCAGCCACGTACATGGGCGGAGATTTCCATCACCTCAGACCAGGACTCTGCCCAGGAAGGCAGGGGCGTTCCCCTTGTCCAATCAGGCCACAGAAGGCGGTTTTTTCCACGACACGCCGGCCAACGAGAGTGGAGATGGCCACAGAAGGCGGTTTTCCCATGACACGCCGGCCAATGAGAGTTGAGATGGCCAAAGAGAGCGATGTATTCACCCCGGAGAAAAGAATAGAAGAAACGCCAGGCTGGGTAGTGAGGGTGGAAAAAGGATCAAGGTGGTGGAGGTCGTCATCGTGGTGATCATCATCATCATGTTGCGGATTCGAGCCCCGCCGAGCTGGATCATCGTCGCTTCTGATCTTCTCCTTGGCCTTGGTCGATTGGTGCGTGGCCGGTTAGAGAGTGTGGTACCTGGTGCTTGGAGCGGGATCGTGTTGCGGGTTCGAGTCCCGCCGAGCCGGATCGTCGAAGACCACACGAGGTGGACAGGTCCAAGCACAGGCTCTGGTCTCTAGCTCACCTGTCCTCGAGCTGGAGGCCTTCAATAAAGACCATTGGGGTCCGTGTGTGTGTGTGTGTGTGTGTGTGTGTGTGTGTGTGTGTGTGT
>NC_140970.1:18023799-18033799 GCF_056783735.1 Eptatretus burgeri
CCATAATTAGAACTGCCACTTTATAACCGCTGGCAGTGACGACTGGGTACCAAAACGTCCCGCTTTGATGCAACCCAGCTTCGACCCATGACGATTTTTATGATCATTCAATTGAATTCAGAATGGGATTAAAATAAATTCAATTCAAATCAAATTGAAGACTAAATAGGAACCATATACCAAAGGATGTATAGTCCTTCATTGAAGTAATCGGAAGGAACCCGAACGAGCAAAAAGAAAAGATGGAGTATATTCACCTGGATATACTCTGGATAGGATTCACATTTCAGCTGCTACTCCTCCAACCTCAAACCCATCCAGGCACAGCCAAGAGAGCCTTATTCAACCCCCCCACCCCAAAAAAAAACCCACATCAAAAAATTAAATAATTCCAGCTGCCACACCATGTGTCCGATCAAGTCGAAATTTAAAACATGTATTCCACATCACTACGAGATCACAATTGTGAAGTTTCACGTCGATTGATTAAGCGATTCCAGTGAAAACATTATTTAATATTTTCTTAAATCCAATATGGCTGCCAAACCATGTGACATCAGTTATTCCTTAACAACCTTGTACAACCATGACTTGGGGAACATTTGTGTGAAGTTCCCCTCAATCTGTCCAGCTGTTCTTAGGAAGAAGATTTTTATGTTTTGGGGTAAATCCAATATGTCTGCCAAACCATGTGAACTATGACATCATATGTGTGAACCTTTTGCTCCTCAAGGATAGGCAGTCAAATGTGTAAAGTTTTGCCTCAATCTGTTTTGCCATTTCAGAAAGCAAGATTTTTGAAGGTTTAAAAAAAAAATAAAAAAAAACCAATATGGCTGCCAAATCACGTGACCAATGACGTCATCAAAAAATGTGTGTACAATTTTATCCCAAGATGACCCTAAAAAAATTTCATCCTGATCGGATGTAGCATTCTACATATATGCAAATATGATGTCATAACGAGGGCACCGAGGACGTCATTAAAAAAAAAAAAAAATCAAACCCATTCCCCATGAGTACTTGCCGTGTGCCAAGTTTTAATTTTTTCCTTTGGTGCAGTTTCAGAGACGCAGAGGTCCAAAGTTTTTCCGTTTTTCCAATATGGCTACCACACCAAGTGACCTATGACATCATAATCATTAAAACATTCGACATGAGTAATCGCAACAATGGTGAAAATTTTGTCTCAATCCGACAAGCAGTTGTGGAGAAAAACACAAAAGTTCTGTGTGGACAAACAGACAAACCCAAATGCAATACCCTCTCCTTCGGCAAGGGAAATATCATACTATAAATCGTTTTTGCCCCCATCTCTCAATGGTGAAGAATCACTGGAAAAATCAAATAATTCTCATATGCAGATCCGGATTCGGATCCTCACCAGAATCAAATCAATTCGTCCTTGCCACACACCCAACCTCGCCAACAAGTTTCGTCCAAATCCGTCCCCAACTTTTTGAGATATCACGCTATATAGCGTCTTTGGCCTGATCCCTCAATAGTGTAGAATCACTTCAAAAAAATATCAAATCTGGATCCAGATTCAGATCTTAAACAAATTTGAATCAATTCTTCCTCATCAAACACCCAACATGTCCACCAACTTTCATCCCAATCAGTCCACAACTTTTTGAGATATCGTGCTATATAGCGCCTTTTGCCCTATCTCTCAATGGTGTAGAATCACTTAAAAATTCTAGTAGCTGGATCCGGAACCAGATCCTCACCAAAATCTAATCAGTTCGGCCTTGTCACACACCCAACCTGTCCACACAATTTCATCCGGATCCGTCCACAACTTTTTGAGATATCCTGCACACAAACAAACAAACAAACGAGAAGACATCTTGCAGAGCACGATACTTGCAAAATCCATAAAAAAACAAATTTGACCTCAAAAATAATTGATGGTTGAATTCAATGACCAAATATACAACTCCTCTTCAAATTCCAAGTGAATCGGATGAAAATTTAGGATTTTAGAAATACCACCTTAATTGTTTGCCTTGGGCCTATGTTGACCTTTTGGACCATGTTGACCTCAAAAATAATCGGCTGGTTAAATACAATGACCTGAAATATAAATCATATTCAAATTTCAAGTCAATCAGATGAAAAATGAGGATTTTAGAAATACCACCTTAGTTGGAGACCTTGGGCCTATGTTGACCTTTTTACCTTTTGACCTCAAAACCAATAAGCTTCTTCCTTATGACAAACTCTACCATGTGGTGAAGTTTCGTGAAAATCGGTTTAAAATTGTGACCTAAAGGCGACAGAGAGAATAACAAAATTGACTCACCATTCTATCTTTCTATCTATATATTACTAAAACTCTCATCTTGTATGTATTGAAATATGTATGTATGTTCCCGAAATACAGCCAAAACGGTACAAGATAGCGCAACAATTTTAGGGCCACATTACTCACCATTCTCCTGCGGTGTACAGTTTCAAGTTTCGTTCAAATCAGGCAACGAAAAAATTATTAAAAAATCAATTCCCGATTCAGTCAAGTACTCTTCGGGAGAATTTGATCAATGCAAACAACCTCAGCGGTATAGTTCGCTGGAGCTATCTTCTTTTTTTTCTTGAAATGATTTTTTTCATCAACCGCTGTCACAACGGGAACCCAACGGGTCAACGGGTTGTCTAGTATCTATATATTACTAAAACGTTCATTTGTATGTATGTATGTATGTTCCCGAAATACAGCCAAAACAGTACACGATAGTGCAAAAATTTTAGGGCTACCTTATTCACCATTCACCTGTGGTGTGAGGTATCAAGTTTCGTTCAGATCGGGCAACAAAAAAATTATTAAAAAAGCAATTCCCAATTCAGTCAAGTTCTCTTCAGGAGTATTTGATCAATGCAAACAAACCTCAGTGGTATAGTTCGCTGGAACTATCTTTTCTTTTTCTTGAAATGATTTTTTTTTCATCAACCGCTGTCACAACAGGAACCCAACGGGTTCACGGGTCGTCGAGTATACTTTAAAAATCTTCGATTTTGAAAGCAACAAACAATAAGAAGGCGTCGTACAGATTAGGATACTTGCAAAATCCATAAAACAAATTTGATCTCAAAAATAATTGGGGGTTGAACTCAATGACCAAATCTACAACTCTTCAAACTTCAAGTCAATCGGATGAAAATTGTCAATTTTAGAAATTCGGCCGATGTTGTCCTTTTGGCCTATGTTGATCTTGAAAATAATTTGTGGTTGAATTCAGTGACCTGATCTACAAATACTCTTCAAATTTCAAGTCAATGAGATTAAAATTGAGGATTTTACAAATCCACTTTTGTTGTTGACCTTGAGCCCATGTTGACCTCTTGGTCCTGTTGACCTAAAAAAAAAAAAAAAGGCTGGTTGAATTCAATGACCTGAAATATAAATCCTATTCAAATTTCAAGTCAATCGGATGAAAATTGAGGATTTTAGAAATCTCACCAAAGTTGTTGACCTTTGGCCTATGTTGACGTTTTGGTCCATGTTGACTGAAAAAAAGAATTGCCGAGTTGAATTTGTTGACCTGAAATATATATCCTCCTCAAATTTCAAGTCAATCAGATGAAGATTGACAATTTTAGAAACTCGGCCTATGTTGGTCTCAAAATTAATTGGTGGTTGAATTCAGTGACCTGATATGAAAATCCTCTTCAAATCTTAGGTCAATCGGATTAAAATTGAGGATTTTAGAAATCTCACTTAAGTTGATGACCTTAGGTCTATGTTGAACTAAAAAAAAAAAACAACAACAAATAAATGGCCAGTTGAATTCAGTGACCTGAATACATTATACATATACATTATTTTTAACTACAAAAACGATCTTATAATGCTTCATCTTCCTCTCTCTCACATGTGGTACTCTTTACTGTTTCACAATGCACTACTCTTCTGCTATTTTAACAGACTGCTCTCATTTCGACCTCTCCTTCATTCCTTGCCTAAAAAATCCAACTATTACAGTGCTTCTTCTCTCCATTCTCTGAATTCGCCTTCATTGCATCCATCAAGAATTGTGTTAAATCGCATCTCTGACCTAAAACTTTTAAAAACCACAGTTTGCCATGGATGCTCGCTTTCCATCAAACATTCTTTTTTTCCAACTTCAGTGCCAACTCACCCTCCTCACCCCTCACTCTCACTCTCAAAGCAACCATCCCACTCTTCTCCCTCCAAGCCTCCCTCTCACCTCTCTCAAAAATCCCCCCCTCACCTTTCTCCCACGTTTCATCCCCCTCACTCTTCCGTCTCAAAGTTGCCCTGCCTCTCATCCACCAACCTGCCTCCCTCCACTGCCCTCTCACCTCCATCTCTTTGCTCCACCTCCTCAAATCCTCAACTGCCTTCTTCCTTGTCTCTTGTCCCCCCTCTCCCCCAGCCCCACAGAGCCTTTTCTCCTCCTCATTCGGCCCCCTCCCCTCGCTGTTCTGCAATACCCCACACTCCTTCAGCAACCCTCCTTACCTGCCCCCCTCGTCCCTTGTCCTATCCTCCCCCTCCCCCTCCACCTCCTGCACCCAAAGCCTCCTCCCCTTCCTCTTCATTAAAAGTGTGGACCTCAAATATCCGGGGCCTTCGCTCAAACCTTTCAGATCTTTCCATACAGGTTGCCACTGACAAACCAGACATAATCTACCTAACAGAAACTTTCCTCTCCCAAGACGTGTCTGACTCCCAAGTATCTCTCCCTGGCTACTCCCTCTTACGGTATGACAGACCTGAGCCTCGTCCTGGTGGAGGTGTTGCTCTCTTCATCAAAGACTCTATTCCTCACTCTCCATGCACTGCTCTCACTCCCCCACACCCCCAGGAATACCTCTGGCTTCGGCTTCCCTCCACTCCCACCTCATGTTTATATGTGTACTGTACCGTCCACCGAACAGTGATGACTCCATCTACACCTCACTATCCGAAAACATGGACCATCTTCTATCTTCTCATCCAAACTCTCTCTTCCTCTTATGTGGTGACTTCAATTGTCATCACGCCAGTTGGCTAGGTGTGGGTACCTCTCTCACCTGCCATGGCACCTCAGCAAAAGCTTTCTGCGACCCATTGGGACTGACTCAATCGGTCAACTTCCCGACCCGGATCTCAACCAATGGTACTCCATCTCTTCTGGATCTGATTTTGACAAATTCCCCTGACAATATCCGCTGCTCTTCCTTCGCTCCAATTGGTTCTTCTGACCACGTCCTTGTCAAAGTGGACATCTCTCTGGTTGTTATCAGAGAACCACCTCACCGCTGTCGAGTCTGGCATTTCACTCAAGCCGACTGGCAGGGTCTCCGAGCAGCCATCAAACTTACAGACTGGTCTCCTATCACTACTTTCTCAAACATCAACTCATCCTGGGAATTCTTTCAAAGAAACTTGCTCTCCCTCATGCACAGATTTATCCCCTCTCGTGTTCAGTTGTCCTACCCTTCCTCCCGCCCTTGGTTTACTGAAGCTTGTGGCGAGGCAGTTGTCCTGAAACAACTTGCCTTTGCCTCATGGAAAGCAAACCCAACTGAGGGCAATCTCAGTTCTTTCCACAAAGCTCGGAACAAGTGTGTATCTACCCTTAGGAGAGCCAGAAAACAACATCTTTCTCATCTCAAGTCTGAACTCCCAAAAACCTCTCTCCCTCCTCAAAATCCTGGTGGCGTTTAATCAAATCTGTTTCTGGTGTATGTTCCCCCTCCATCCCCTCCCTTACCTCAAATGGCCGCACTGCTGATTCCACACGTGATAAAGCTGAATGTCTAAACTCGGTGTTTGCAGCTAAATCTTGTGTCCTAAACCCATCTCTATCTCTACCCACTTTACCCAGTCGCACCCAACTGTCCCTGGACTCTGTAACCTTTTCTCCAGACAAGGTGGAGAGCTTGCTTTCAAACCTCGAGTCAGATTCTGCAACCGGTCCAGACGGCATCAGCCCACGTGTCCTCAAAGCCTGCTCTTCTGCTCTTGCTCACCCTCTCTCTGTTCTATTCACCCTCTCATTTGCCCAAGGTCATCTGCCATCTGCTTGGAAATCTGCTAACATCACTGCCCTGCATAAAAAAGGTACAAAAACAGATCCCTGTAACTACAGACCAATCAGCCTTCTCCCAATCATCAGCAAGGTGATGGAATCCATCATCGCCTCAGATATGAAATCCTTCCTCTTCTCCAATGGCTTGATTTCCAATCATCAATTTGGTTTCAGACCAAGTCACTCTACCCTGGATATGCTGCTTCTGCTCTCCCATCAATGGATGGAGGTCCTCAATGCCAGACAGGAAATCCGAGCCGTATCCCTGGACATATCACGTGCTTTTGACACAGTCTGGCACCCTGCCCTACTCACCAAACTCTCTTCCCATGGTATTCAAGGCCATCTCCACTCATGGCTCGCAGACTTCCTCTCCTGTCGCAGTCAACGTGTGGCCCTAAATGGAGTTCTTTCATCCCCTCTTCCTGTGCAGGCTGGAGTTCCTCAAGGTAGCGTTCTGGGCCCTGTTCTTTTTCTGGTTTTCATCAATGATCTCTCGGACTCTCTGGAAAATCCTCTATTTCTCTTTGCCGACGACTCCACCCTCTGCCGTACCATCTGTCATCCCTCAGACCGGCAAGCAGCAGCTTCTTCACTCACTGCAGATCTGGATAAAATCACAAACTGGTCCAACACGTGGAACATGTCTTTCAATCCAGACAAATCTCACACTCTCACTATGTCTCTTCGAAAGGACCGTTTACAAAACCCCCCATCCACTTTCTCAACAATCCTCTGGAAGAAGTCTTTTCTTTCAAGCTTCTAGGTCTCACTATCTGCCATGACCTTTCCTGGGAAAGTCACATTTCCAACCTCGCCTCAAAACCCAGTCGCCGACTGGGAATCCTCCGTCGTGCAAAGTCCTTCCTCGGCCCTCTTGAGCTCCTGACCACTTACAAAGCTTTTGTCCGTAGCCTGATGGTGTACTGCTCTCCCCTCTGGGCTGGTGCTCCTGCCTCCCACCTTTCTCGGCTTCACGCTGTCGAAACCAGGGCATTTAAGATCATCGGCATCTCCCGCAATGAAGCTGAGTCTTTGGGCCTCTCACTCAATCACCGCAGGTTGGTCGGTGGTCTTTCTGTCTTCTACCGGCTCTTCTCCAGCCTTGCCCCCCCTGCTCTCTCTGCGATTTGTCCCCACCACATTTCCACAGGGCGCTCAAGGTCCGCCAACAACCCCCTTCTGGTAAAACTACCAAAATCACGAATCACTGCTCATCTTCACTCTTTCATTCCTCTTTTTTCCCGCCCTTGGAATAAACATCCTCACTCTATTCTTTCCCATTCTTCCCTCCAGGCTTTCAAAACAGCTGTTCACCACCACCTCTTATCTTCCCCCATCCAAATCCTCGATCTTTTCTACCCCCGATAATCCACCCAATCCCACTTCCTTCATTTCTCCTGCTTTCCTTCCTGAAAGTCCCTGAAATGTCCATCTTCTCTTCGCCATGTTCCCCGTCCCATCCCCATCCCTCTCCCTTCCACAGTTCACCTAATGTGTCTGTTCCCCACTGTTTTGTCCCTTCCACTCCCGCCCCTCTTGTCTCATGCCTCCTTGCTGTGAGTTGTGTGTTAGCTCTCATACGAGCCTCGACCAAGGTATACAAAAAATAGAAATAAAAAAAAAACCTGAAATATAAATCCTCTTCAAATTTCAATTCAATTGGATAAAAATTACGGATTTTATAAATACCTCCAAAGTTGTTGACCTTTGGCCTATGTTGACCTTTTGACTTCAAAAACAATAGGCTTCTTCCTTATGACAAACTCCACCATGTGGTGAAGTTTCATGAAGATCGGTTTAAAATTGCAACCTGTAGGCGACAGAGACAGACAGACAGACTGAATATCAAAATCGACCAACCAATATACTTGAAAAATCTTCGATTTTGCAAGTAACAAACAGACAGACAGAGGTGAAAACATAACCTCCTTCACCTTCAGTGGTGGAGGTACCAAGTTCAAATCTGTCAGTTTCTTGAATATTACAAGCAGAGTACAATGCATTGGAAATGCCTGTCCTATTTTCAAGTGCCTGCATATTGGATAATGAAAATATGGAATCAAATACAATACACAACTTAGATATCTGTTATGGCAAAGGATGGGTTGTCAGACTTGCCCAACTATAATACACAAAACAAGTGGAACATCTTTAAGTCTTTATTAGCCCCCATTGGACATAGTCTGAAACAGAGGCTTATGGATTTGGTCTCGATTTTCGTGTCCGTGCGTGCATGCGTCTGCAATCATCTCAGACATGTATGGATCGATTTTATTCGCACTTGGCACAAAGACAACACATGATGGTGTTACATCTGCACATCATTTTTTTGTTTCGCGATGCAATCAAAGATGGCCGACTGGCGGCCATTTTAGTTGTAAGAAAAGAAACTGTATCGAACACATCCTCAACCATGACTCGGACATGCATTTTCTGATATTGGTCAAACTTAGCACACAGATAATAAATGATGTCTTGCATATGCACATCGTTTTTTGTTTTTTTTAGATCAGATCCATGATGGCTGACTGGCAGCCATTTTGTTACTATTTACATAAATGTGTCCCCAACCATTTCTCAGACATACATGGTCCAATTTCATTCAAACTTGGCACAAGCACAGTACACGATGGCATACACTTGCACCTAACTTTATTTTGTGATCTGATCAAAGATGGCCGACTGGAAGCCATTTTAGTTGTAAATAAATATGGGCTAGCCCTTTAACTCCATACAGCAAAATCACTAAAACAGCATGGATGATGACATATTATGTCTATTTTCCTTATTCCTAAGTGGTACAGAACCAGAAGGTGTTTGACATCATAGTTATCAAAATGAAATATGAATTCCGTTCAGTTACAGCCTGTCAAAGACAGAAACATCCTACCCTGTTGGTCAGGACACTTGCACTAAGTGCTGGTATGACATGGTCACCAGGGGTTGATGGTCACTTGTATACAACTGCATCATCATAAATATGGTTAGATTCATATATGGGGAGAGTTAATGGCTGGCCTGGACTTGTTTTATTGTAGAGAAATCAAAACTACATTGGCATTGATGAAAATTCACCGATTCTGTAGACCCCCGCTCTAAAAGGTACATCACACATTTACCCAAATATTACATTACAGAAAAGGACATTCAGAAACATCATTGGTGAAGGGAAAACAGGTGGTGTAAAAGGTGGAACAAATATTTTCTGCATGATGCATCAAAATGAGAATCTGATAGCTTGGATTGTCAGACGAAATGGCATTGAACTGATGGCAGCCACAAATATGCAGAACCAATGTGACCACAGCTCTGAGCATTGATGGATGGAAACGCTCTTGGCTTAGCAAAATAAATGCTGTTCAAGCTTATACCGTTATCCTAAACAGTACATTTTCATTTCACAGATGTACTCATACCACCTTCGCTCAAAATACGCCCAAGCACTTCATGAAATGCACAGAAGCTCAGTTTCAATCCTGATTGAATGTATTATTAGTGCATACTACTTTTCTTGTGACACATACGGAAAAAAATATATACATAAAAACCTTTTCACAATATAAACAGAAATATCGTTTACTGCAATCGAACCATATATAAAATGCTAAAGGTTCCCCTTCCCGAGCTGAATACCATTCTATATTTCACTTAATTTTCTGCTATACTGCCCTCACATAAACTATCACCATAGGCACCAAACGAGAATTGTTTTTTTACACCAATCCTGCTGCTTGCTATTCATTAAAAAGCCACAAATCTAGAATGGAAGGAAATCAACAAAAAAGCAAAACAGGGGTCCCGTTTTGCAGGCATGCCACGACCAACCGAGGAACCTTGTCCACAGGCAGATAATCAATCTGGCATCTGTAAGCGCAGCGGATCAGGCAATGGTAAGGACAGCCAGGAACAAAAAGCCATCCAAGGTCACGACAAAGCCCCTTGCCCCCATTGCTCCCCAC
>NC_140970.1:18038799-18078799 GCF_056783735.1 Eptatretus burgeri
CACAGCCTACAGTTTTCATCGAAACTTCCTGAAAATTGGCGTATATATGTAAAAAAAAATTCCCTGCGCAGACAATAACCATCTCCGATTTTGAAAATTCCTCCAAGAAAAAAAGTTATGACATCAAAATATCTCTGCTAATGGAAATCGCCTAAAAAATTATCTCCGAAACTAGGCAAGCTTTTTGAATTCTGTTTGCGGGAATTGAACAGGGCATTGGAGGGGGATGAATTACTGCACATATGATAATACATCACTATGACGTCATATCAATTTTTATGACGTCAATCCTATTTTTTGACATTTTTTGTTTCACAACCCAGATGCAGACCATGTATATGCAGACAGCCCACGCGCAGGCAGTAACCATCTCTGATTTTGGAAATTCTTCCGAGAAAAAAAGTTGATGTCATAATATCGCCGCTAATGGAAACCGCCTCTACCATTATCTCCGAAACTAGGCAAGCTGTTTGAATTTTGTTTACGGGAATCAAGCCGGGCATGAGCACAAATAATTTATCGCAAACCTGATACATCATAATGACGTCATATTCGTTTTTATGACGTCATCATGAAGAGGATGAGAATCTTAGCTCATTTGAGCTTTTTTTTTTTGAGTGCAACACAATTAACCTTTTCAAAGTCCATGAAATAGCGAGGTATCATTTGCAGCCTGTGGCTGCTGCTTGCATCATTTTTGGGAGTGTGGCTGTGCCGCTGATACAGTTGCCCTTAATTACCAGTACACTGGTACTGACTTCACCAACCTCAAAAGGATGGCAGGCTGAGTCAACCCCGCCTGGTGTAAATTCAACAGCTAACGGGCTCAAACTGAAGACCGGAAGATCTGAAGCTAGCCACCTTAATCATTAAGCGCTCACTCCCCCACACCTGCAAATTGAAGCCAAAGTGACCAATACAGAAATTTTTGGCGAACGGGTCTCAAATTGAAAAGGTTGGATTTTGGTTGGTTGAAAAAGGTTGGAAAAAAGGTTGGTCCCAGGAATACCTCTGGCTACGGCTTCCTCTCCACTCCCACCTCATGTTTATATGTGTACTGTACCGTCCACCAAACAGTGACGACTCCATTTACACCTCACTATCCGACAACATGGACCATCTTCTATCGTCTCATCCGAACTCTCTCTTCCACATATGTGGTGACTTCAATTGTCATCATGCCAGTTGGCGAGGTGTGCATACCTCTATCACCTGTCATGACACTTCAGCAAAAGACATCTGCAACTCATTGGAACTGACTCAATCAGTCAACTTCCCAACCCAGAACTCAACCAATGGTTCTCCATCTCTTCTGGATCTGATTTTGACAAATTTCCCTGAAAATTTCTGTTCTTCCTCTGCTCCAATCGGTTCTTCTGACCACGTGCTTGTCAAAGGGGACATCTCTCTGGCTGTTATCAGAGAACCACCTCAACCCGTCGAGCCTGGCATTTCTCTCAGGCGGACTGGCAGGATCTCCAAGCAGCCATGAACTTCTAGACTGGTCTCCCATTACTACTTTCTCCAACATCAACTCATCCTGGGAATTCTTTCAAAGAAACTTGCTCTCCCTCATGCACAGATTAATCCCCTCTGTTCAGTTATCCTACCCTTCCTCCCACCCATTGTTTACTGAAGCTTGTGGCGAGGCAGTTGTCCGAAAGAACTTGCCTTTGCCTCATAGAAAGCACACCCAACTGAGGGTAATCTCGGTTCTTTCCATAAAGCTCGGAACAAGTGTGTATCTACCCTCAGGAGAGCCAGAAAACAATGTCTTTCTAATCTCAAGTCTGAACTCTCAAACCTGTCTTCCCTCCTCCAAATCCTGGTGGCATTTAATCAAATCTGTTTCTGGTGTATGTTCCCCCTCCACCCCCTCCCTAAACTCAAGTGGCCGCACTGCTGATACCACAAGTGAAAAGGCTGAATGCAAACACCGAGTTTCGGCATCGAAATCTTGTTTCCGAAACCCATCACTTTCTGTACCTACCTTACCCAGTCGCACCCAACTGTCCCTGGATTCTGTGTCCTTTTCCTCCGATAAGGTGGATATCTTGCTGTCAAGCCTTGACTAAGATTCTGCAACCGGTCCAGACGGCATCAGCCCACATGTCCAAAAAACCTGCTCCTCTGCTCTTGCTCACCCTCTCATTTGCTCAAGGTCAACTGCCATCTGCTTGGATATCAGTAAACATTACTGCCCTGCATAAAAAAGGTGCAAAAACAGATCCCTGCAACTACAGACCAATCAGCCTTCTCCCAATGATCAGCAAGGTTATGGAATCCATCATCGCTTCAGACATTAAATCCTTCCTCTTCTCCAATGGCTTGTTTTACGATCATCAGTTTGGATTCAGACCAGGTCACTCTTCCCGAGATATGCTGCTTCTGCTCTCCCAACAATGGATGGAGGTACTCAATACCGGACATGAAATCAGCCATATCCCTTGACATATTGCGTGCTTTTGACACGGTCTGGCACCCTGCCCTGCTCACCAAACTCTCTTCCTATGGTATCCAAAGCCATCGCCACTCATGGTTCACAGACTTCCTCTCCTGTCACAGCCAACGTGTGGCCCTAAATGGAGTTCTTTCATCCCATCTTCCTGTCCAGGCTGGAGTTGCTCAAGGCAGCATTCTGGACCCTGTTCTTTTTCTGGTTTTCGTCAATGATCTCGCTGATTCTCTGGAAAATCCTCCTTATCTCTTTGCTGATGACACCACCCTCTGCCGTACCATCTGTCATCCCTCAGACCGGCATGCAGCAGCTTCTTCGCTCACTGCCGATCTGGGTAAAATCACAAACTGGTCCAACACGTGGAACATGTCTTTCAATCCTAACAAATCTCATACTCTCACTATGTCTCTCTGAAAGACCGTTTGGAACCCACCGCCACCCCCCACCCCCACCATCAACTTCCTCAGCAATCCTCTGGAAGAAGTCCTTTCTTTCAAGATGATGGGTCTCACGATCTGCCATGAGCTTTCCTGGGAATGCCACATTTCCAACATGGCCTCCAAAACCAGTCAACGACTGGAAATCCTCTGTCGTGCAAAGTCCTTCCTTGGCCCACCTGAGCTCCTGACCCCATAGCTCCTAACTCCTTCCTGCAACCTTTCTCGTCTTCGCGCTGTGGAAACCAAGGCTTTTCAGATCATTGGTATCTCCCGCAATGGGGCTGAGTCTTTGGGCCTCTCACTCTCACACCGCAGGCAGGTCAGTGGTCTTTCTGTCTTCCACAGTCTCCTCTCTGGTCTCACCCCCCTCCTCCCTGCTCTTTCTGTGATTTGTCCCCATCATATTTCCACAGGGCGTTCAAGGTCCGCCAACAACCCCTTCTGGTGAAACTACCAAAATCACGAATGATTTCTCACCTTCGCCCTTTCATTCCTCTTTTTCCCCACCTTTGGTATAAACTCCTTCACTCTGTTCAATCCCATTCTTCTCTCCAGGCCTTCAAAACAGCTGTTCACCACCATCTATCGATCCCCATCCAAATCCTCGATCTTTCCTACCCACATCAATCCACCCCAAACCCACCTCTTCAAACTCCCTGCTTTCCTTCCCTGAAAGTCCCTGTAGTGCCCATCTTGTTTTCCCCGTGTTCCCCGTCCCATTCCTCTCCTTCTACAGATGTCCTAATGTCTCTGTTCCCCACTGCTTTATCCTTCCCACTCCCACCCCTCTTGTCTCATGCCCCCCTTGCTGTGTGCTGTGTGTTAGCTCTCATACGAGCCTCGACAAGGTGTACAAAAAGAAAAAAGCCAATACCAGGCTCGGCCATAAAATCATTTCAATTGATGGATTAACTTGAACTTTTCCCCTCACTTGGGATGGGTATTGCTACTTGCTTTTCCCGTTACTGGGGACGGGTATTTGGGGTAGTTGGGATTATTATACATTTTAAGAGGAAAAAGGGTGCATCTCATTGCTTTTTGCTCGATGCACCCGGAGATAGAGTTACTATTTCGTTTGATGCAGATCTGTAGTGTTCTAGAAGAAGGTATCACAGTAGAAATATTACCACTTTACATTGCCCACCAAAAATGCGTCAAGATGGGCATCCCAGCCCTTGGGCGTGAGGGTCGGTGCTCACTAATATATATATATATATATATATATATATATATATATATATATATATATATATATATATATATATATATATATATATATATATATATATATATATATATATATATATATATATATATATATATATATATATATACGCGGTGTGTTCGAAAAGTATCCAACCTTAATTTTTCGTGCGTAAACAAATGAAGCGAGGGAGGCGTGGTTTGGTGCACGTATGGAGGCGATCCTAATCCGTATGCGTGAATATTTTTCCCGCCTGCAGAAGCTGTCAGTCGCCGACAGACCGCCGATGAGTGAGGAAGTGTAAGTGAGTGCCGTCGGATTTTCGATTTGGACAAAATGACGGAAAAACTTGAACAACTCTACTGCATCAAATTTTGTGTAAAGCTTGGCGATTCCCAAGTGGAAACGATCCGCAAGATTCAACAGGCCTTCGGGAACGAAGCAATGTGCACCACACAGATAAAAGAGTGGTATAACCACTTCAAAGATGGTCGCACATCAGTGGAAAGTGAAGCACATTTTGGTAGGCCCTCAACATCCCGAAATGAGATAGTCATTGACCAAGTGAGGACCCTGCTGATGCAGGATCGTCGAATCATGATCAGAGAACTTGCAGACGAGGCGGGCGTCAGCAATGGATCCTTTCATTCCATTGTTACTGACGATTTGGGCTTAAGGAGAATCTCAGCGAAGTTCGTGCCAAAGCTGCTAACAATCGAGCAGAAGCAACTCCGTTTGGAGATCGCACAGGATATGCTGGAGACCGTGAACAGCGATCCCAACTTCTTCAACACAGTGATCACTGGCGATGAGACCACAGTGATCCATCATTTTGTCAAAAACGAAAATCCGACGGCGCTCACTTACACTTCCTCACTCATCGGTGGTCTGTCGGCGACTGACAGCTTCTGCAGGCGGGAAAATATTCACGCATACGGATTAGGATCGCCTACATACATGCACCAAACCACAACTCCCTAGCTTCATTTGTTTACAGATGAAAAATTAAGGTTGGATACTTTTTGAACACACCTCGTATATAGTTATATACACATATATATATATATATATATATATATATATATATATATATATATATATATATATATATATAGTTATGTTTGTTGGGGGGAGGGGGGGTTATATATTACCATAGAAAAGATAGGAATGTATAGTGTAGCATGGTCCGTGTAAGAGTAGATAGCAATCTCGATGTTCAAGTAAGGAAACGTCAGCTTTAGCATCATCTTGTTTGGCTGTACATCAAACAGGGGATCCATCCATCCATTGGGAATATACTCTTTGCAGAGCGTTGGTGCTGCCGAAGCTGTCTCCTTGCCTATTGGGCACAATCATGGACGGGTCGCCACTCCGACACAGGATACCAGCAAGTTGGCACTCATTTTGCCGACCACGGAAGGATGACGGGCAGTCAACCGCACCTGTTATTAATTCAACAGCCAAGTTGGATTTGAACTCAGGGTCCAAGGATCCCAAGCCCACCACCTAACCATTAAGCAAACACGAGGCATATACAGGGGATGGTGGTGGTAATAATTAGTTATGGATTATGGTTAAGGAAATGGTGTGTAAAACCTCCATGTAAACCTATGGGGGGGGGGGGGCGAACGCCGGGAGACATGGCACGAAATAGGTGGGGCGGAGCTGTGGATTGCCTCCCAAAGGCGGGGTGCTGCCACCCCGCCTCCCCCGAGAGGGAGACGGAGTCACAGACACCTCCGAAAAAGGGGCAGATGATGGCCAAGAGGAAGGAGAGGTAGGGGTCAAAATCAGCAGTTGGTGGAGAGAGAGGATTTGAGAAGGAGTTAAGAGTGCGAGTGTTGGAGATATAATAGCTGATGAAAGAGTGGATGTGAGGAAAACGAAGAGAGTTAGTCTGATGTGAACATGACAAAGGGAGGAAAGGGTTGGTGAGTGGAAAACCTGAGAGGATAGAGTGAGAGGAGAGCTTTCTTTGAAAAGGTCATAATGCCTTCCTGCCTGATTGTCACCCGGGTTGTGTTCGCTATCTCCTGTCGAGCTCATCTTCCTGCAATCATCATCGTCTGTACTCCTCATCCCTCATCACAGACTCATTCCCACTGCCACAAAACTGAGTCCTCCTGGTTTTGTTCCCTTCCTATCTGTGACCGAGACCGGAGTGTGGCACCTTCGTTTCTTTAGATTTTCTGTTACCTATTTGTAAATAATTATTTATTATCGATTCTGTATTTTCCTTTTCTTCCCCACCACAACCCACCGTCGTGTCCGCCATTGTCGTCAACTCCATCGTTTTCAATCATCCCTGGTTCTTTTTATTATTGCAGTTCAGAAAATAAAGGCATTTGGTTGAAAACCTGAAAGTTTCTCGTGTCTCTCCTCCCGACCCAAGCGTGCGCAGTCCGCCATCAACTTGGAACACCTCAGTTGAGCCGTCGACTCAAACATATATATATATATATATATATATATATATATATATATATATATATATATATATATATATATATATATAAATAAATGGATTCCAGCACGCCTCTGCTTGGTGGCAAACTTTATCGATGCGGAGATGCAAGAAGGTGCATGATGATTTTTCCCATGTGCGGGAGATGTTGGTGATTGAGGTGGTGAGCTTTTGGTGAGCGAAGGTTGAGCAAGGTGAGATGCCATTGTAAATTGGCACGCAGATTTGAATGAAAGGGCGTGCCATGTGTGCGCTTGTTCATGTGGTAATTCTCTCATAGGGCTGCGCAGATGTCAGTCATCATGCATGTGTGCTTGCTTCAATTTGAATCATGGATAAAAGGATAGGATTGGATGGAAATCAGGATTGAAAAGAAGATATAGAAATAATTATTAGACGTAGCTATTAGACCCACGCAATGCACTTCATCCCGTTAACCCATTAGACATGAGGGGAAGATCTGACTGCACGAAGACGAACGAAATAACTGCCTGGGGATCACTGTATGTTGGGTGCCAAGCCTTGGAGGGATGCAGTTTCCAGAACCGCAGTACTACCCCCCTCTCTCTTGCTGGACTCGACGCGAGTCGTTAAACATTTGTGTGGCATGTAGGTGTAGTTTCCCCTCATACGCTTTACCTACAGATCCCTGAGTGCGACATTTCAAATACGTGTCACAAAAATAATGAACCTAGTGCGTTGCATATCTAAACTAGCAGACTCGTACGGACATTTTTATGCTACATTTCCGGAATTGAACCAAGCAAACAAGTGAATTAGAACTATATATACATTTCCACTATTTACATTACTCATGGCCCAGGTGCTGTGACTGAAGGGAAGAGAAAACAGTGAATGAAACCATTTGTGGATGAGTGCAGCAGCAGGTGATCACGCAGCCTGGCGTCTTCCAGGCCTTAAATGGTCCTTTGTGGTTGTTGTTTTTCTTTCCCCTGGCTGCTGGAGGCAACTCACCTTTACACGGCAGGCCACACACCATCTCACTATCCATTTGAACTGGCCTTTATCAACAAACAAAACAAGCAGTCATAGACGGGTACTTACGAAATCGTCAACTTGACCTCTGATCTTGTCTAATAAAAGCTGTCTCTAGAGAAGGTGGCGACGCAAACCAGAAGTTTCTACGATAATTCTGTATCAAACCATCAAAAATCGAATGTTTGACCTCACTGTGACCTTGACCTTTGACCGATTTTGACCAAAATCTAATCAGCACTAGCCATCACCCTCCTGAATCACGTGGTGTAATTTGACATTGGTAGCTTCTTCCGTTCTTGAGTTATCGTGCCTACAAACAAACACACAAACAAACACACAAACACACAAACAGATGACGGAAGTCATAAATATACTTACGAAATCTTTAGATTTCGTAAGTAAAAAAGATGTCCGGGCTGCACAAATACAGTCCCCAGTAATGCGGCTGCCTGTATGGCAGTCCTTGCAAACACTTTCACACAGATGGTCCTGATACACATGGCAAGGTTCAGTGATGTGGCAAGGCGTGGTAAGTGATAAAGCCCCTGTTACACCTTGACGTTTTAGCCAGCGTATGCCGACACATGAAAAATTTGGCGAATACGCTGGCACACGTCGAATACGTTATGGGTAAGTTTTGTATATGTTAAGAGCACGCTGAAGCACACTGGCATACGTCGTAGTACGCAGAGCTCGTCGACAAATTTTAAGCATGCTCAAAATTTTTCGACGTATGCCAGCATATGACTCACACGTTCCGCATACGCTGGCCATAAGTTGTAGGCACGTTATACGATCGTTGACACACGTTACTTGCAAGTTACTCATAAGTCGAAATACGTCGAGGTAATGTCTAGCCTACCCGAAACTTATTTCTAATCTGTGAGTAATGTGGTTTGAACCTATGTGTAACGTATCTCCAACGCATATTGAAGTATGTAGACGTATTTGACGTCTTCCGGACGAACACAGAACTTACTGAACGTGTTTCTAACTTACAGCTACCGTATAATGGTGTATTGGCAGCGTTTAGGGGAATTGGTATATAAAAATGGGGTTCACGGGAGGAACCCGTCAGTGTTTCAGACTCCATGGTGAGTAGATGTCCATGTCATCCGAGAGATGGAGGATCCGGCAAGGCTGAGACGATAATACCTACTAGCTGTCATCAAACATCAACATGACCTCATCGATTTGACACTACCAGTTGCGTGCCAATAGAGCCAGGAGTAGAAGAGGTGAACGGAGGAGAAGGAACTGGGTGAGACCATGGATCGAGAGGAGGTTATGATTTGAATCGAGCGGCAGCCAAACAATCTCTTACTCCTCTGAGTATAGGCTATGCCAGGTGATCGTCGGCGATACGCTGCCGTGCTATGCATAAGTTAGACTATCGTTGGGCATAAGTTGTGAACGCCGACAACACGCTAAGCATTCGTTGGTACAAGTTATGTATAACTTCTCGAAACGTACTGTGTACGTTACTAATACATTATGCATACGTCCAACTCATTAATATACGCCCAAAACTGAAAAAACATCAATAGTTCAGCGTACGCCAGCATTTTAGAACAATTTCGATACGTTGCCATACGCTGGCTAAATCGTCAAGGTGTGACAGGGGCTTAAGGCAAAGGCAAATAAAGGCACGGCAAGGTCTGGCAAGTAGAATCAAAGCAAAGGCACGGCAAAGTATGGCAAGTGGAGTCAATGCAAATTGCAAATGCACGGCAAATGCAGACCAGGTAAGGTGCAGTAGGTCGGCAGACGAAGCTGGCCGGCCTCGGTGTGGTCTCGTGGAGGGAGTGTGGTGGCGTTGGCCGGTCCGAAGATGGGTTCGGTCCTACCCTACGGTCTCCTCCCATCATATTGCCTCTGCCTGTCCTTGTCCATACCCACCCCAGTTAGGTTGTAACATAGTATATAGATTTAGATTTTTTCATTATTTTAAATATGTGTGTCCCTAACCCTCTAATCATCTTTGTTGGGCTAACCCGTCCTAACTGTCTGTTCCCAATCCCTGAAGTCCCTTTCAAGAGGATTGAGAAAGAGACAAGTAAACCTGTCCAGAGGTCCAGTGCAGCCTCAGAATAACTCCCACAGGCCTCAGCATTTCCATGACGAGTCCAGCAGCCTGTGAACAGTGAAGGGATGGATGGTGCGAAAAGGTACACATTCTAATATATCCTATCACTTATTGATAATTAAACTATCCCCAGGGCTTTTCAACATGCCTGTCTCTTTAAACTATCGGTCTCACAACCATGATTCCGGGCACCTGTGTTGGTGCTCTATATCAATTTGGGCCTGCCCCGCAAATTTTCCTCTGTGCTCTGGCACAATATCATGGCTGGGCAGTGTGGCTCCACTGGCAGGTCTGCCCACCTGCCAAACTCATTCTTCAGCACCCGCCGGGTTGGTGAGGCTGTCTCCAAGCCTACCAACTCCTCACTAATAAGGAATAGCAAGGAAATCCCACACAGGGGAGGCCATTCAGCCCATCATGTCTGCGTGAACACCACACCAACACATGTACACAGGATCAAAGGAAGAAAATGCAAATAAAAGTTACAAGATGACCCGTGAACCCGTTGGGTTCCCATTGTGACAGTGGTTGATAAAAAAAATTCCAAAAAAGGAAAAAGAAAAAAAAGATAGCTCCAGCGAACTATACCACTGAGGTTGTTTGCATTCATCAAATTCTCCCGAAGGAGTACTTGACTGAATCGGGAATTGATTTTTTTTTTCATTATTTATTTTGTTGTCCGATTTGAACGAAACTTCATACTGCACACCGCAGGAGAATGCTGAGTAAGGTGGCACTAAAATCTTTGCGCTATTGTGTACCATTTTGGCTGTATTTCGGGAACATGTACATACATACTGTTACGGTTCTCAGAACCATATGCATACAACATACAGGTGTCCCAAGTCAGTTATTCCGTAAGTATACATGCAGATAGATCCCTTCCTTATGTGAGTGGGAAAACACAGGGGTGCGTTGCGAAGGGCTTTTAGTTAAGTTAATAAATCATTTTCTCCCCTTTTATTTTATATCCCCTTTTATTTTATATCCCCTTTTATTTTATATCCCCTTTTATTTGAACCACGGTACCTTCATCTGGCTTACCTCGCCTCGCTTAAGCCCCTGTCACACCTTGACGATTTAGCCAGTGCATGGCAACGTATCAAAATTTATCTAAAACGCTGGCGTACGCTGAACTATTGATGGTTTTTTTCAGTTTTGGGTGTATAATAGTGTATTCATAACGAGTTGGACGTATGCATAACGTATTAGTAACGTACACAGAACGTTTCGATAAATTATAGATAACTTATACCAACAAATGCTTAGCGTGTTGTTGGCGTTCACAACTTATGCCCAACGATAGTCTAACTTATGCATAGCGCGGCAGCGTATCGCCGACGATCACGTGGCGTGGCCTATTAAAAGGCTGCCGCTCGACGATTCAAACCATAACCGCACTCGACATCGAAGTGTCAACATCACCGTCATGCTGAAAAAAACTTCGAAGAATGCTGCCAAGAAGTCTCCTGGCCGTGGACACGGACGCAAGGAGGATCCATCATCACACACACCCTCCACATTATGCTCACCCTCTGATGGAGAGGTCACCCAGTTCCTTCTCCTCCGTTCACCTCTTCTTCTCCTGGCTCTATTGGCACGCAACTGGTACAGTGTCAAATCGATGAGGTCATGTTGATGTTGGAGGACAGTGAGTAGGTATTCTCATCTCAGCCTTGCCGGATCCTCCATCTCTCGGATGACATGGACATCTGCTCGCCATGGAGTCTGGAACACTGATGGGTTCCTCCTGTGAACCCCATTTTTATATACCAATTCCCCGAAATGCTGCCAGTACGCCATTATACGGTAGCTGTTAGTTAGAAACACGTTCAGCGAGTTCTGTTGTCGCCAGAAGACGTCAAATATGTCTACATACGTCAATATGCGTTGGAGATATGTTACACATAGGTTCAGAGCAAGTTACTCATAGGTTAGAAATAAGTTTTGGGTACGCTAGACATTACCTCGACGTATTTCGACTTACGAGTAACATGTGTCGACGTGTGACAACGATCGCATAACGTGCCTGCAACTTATGACCAGCCTATGCAGAACGTGTGAGTCATACGCTGGCATACGTCGACAAATTTTTTGCATGCACAAAATTTATTGACGAGCTCGGCGTACTACGACGTATGTCAGTGCTTCAGCATGCTCTTAACATATACAAAACTTACCCATAACGTATTCGACTTGTGCCAGCGTATTCGCCAAATTTTTCAAACGCTGGCTAAAACGTCAAGGTGTGACAGCGGCTTTACCACAGCGTGAAGAGCATCTACCCAGAGACTCGTTTTCCGAATCAGAATCCTGACGTTCGCTGTGTCAGTTCCATCTCGGCTTCCACCTTCCCAAACCCAGACACGTGGTGTGGGCGTGCCTTGCCGGCCTCTGGCGAGACCCTGCCCAGGAAGGCAGACCACATGAAGGCCCGGTCCAATCAGGATGAACGATGACGTTGGCTTCGCCATGGCTCCACCCCTTAGCTCCGTGATTTATAAAATAAGAAGCAATCCTCAGAGTAGAGTTGTATGGGATGAAAAGGAGTTCGTTGGAGTGGTAGAAGGATTGGAAGGTTGCAGTTGTTATTGACGGGGTCATTGTGAAGGTGTTCCGCTGCTTGGTTCTGACCACGTCCCGCCTCGACGGCCCGACTGCTGGTCCACGCACACCCGACCGGGCCTCTTGCCTGGTCCTGCCTGCTGCTCATCTCTCGCCCTCCCCCCCCTTTTGGACTCCGCTCTTCTCCACTCGAGCCCCGCCTGCAGACATGATCTGCACATGCACGGTTGTGGCCGAACAACTCAACCATTGTCGGGTGCTGCACCACGGAGCATCCCTCCACCGAAACGCTCAGGTACCGAGAAACTGAAATCTCAACTCCCTCCCTCCCTGGCTGCAAAAGTCCCTTTCACAATTGGGTTTAATTTGTCTGAGTGTGTGTCTGAGAGTGTTGGCGCCTGTCTTAAGTAAGCCTGTATAAGATCTTTTATTGTTATGATTGTTGCTTTGATTAATCTCGCGTCAAGTCTGCACTATGTCTGCTTTGTAAGTTGCTTGTAAAATTGCCGCACCCCACACCTCTCTCATCTTTGCCTGCATTACACACCCAATAAACCTTTGTTGTTCCACATGCTTTTCCTCGCTTATTGTAAATAAATAATTGTTGTATAAATGTTCCCAACTCGCCTTTGTCTTTTCCCTCATTGGTCAAGCATGGTTCGGATCCAAGTCTAGCCGGGTATTTATTCCCAACAATCAGTTCCTTCTAGCCGGTACGTCCTTGGCAGTGCCGCTCGGCTGCATCCGATCTGGAAAGGAGATCCGATCCGGTAGAGTGATCTGCTTCGGACAAGGCGTACCGAGGGCGTGCTTGCCCAGTGGTTAATTAGCTAACCCGATTCATATCACCCATAGGCGGGAGGACCCGAGGTCAAGCGGTTGAGTTATTGGCGTCCACGGTCGGTTAAGCGATCCGCCGCATCACGGAATTATCCGTGAGCGACGGCCTACAATTCCGGGGAGTCTGGTGGGAATTGATGTAGAACCCCCCCCCCCCCCACCTAGTGGTCTTATCACCCGACACCACCGGCCCGCAACAATACATGCAAGATGAGAGTTTTCGTAATATATAGATTAACTCATGAAATAAATGTTGGGTTTTTTGTAATTTTTGTATTTTTTTTTTCCTTTTCTTCCCCTTAGGGAAGTAAATTTCTTCCACCCATCAATGCTCAAACTACCGAAAAGTCTTATCAACATCCCCATAACTTCCAGGTACCTAATTCCAATTTAAACTTACCTACTTTTTCTGCTGCCACTACCTTTCCAAGGAGGCCATTCCATGCATTAACTACTCTCTGAGTGAAAGTCACCTGCCTGCTACCATCTTAACTCTCCTCTTCTTTACTGTCAAGCTATGGCCCCTGGTTCTATCACTGTCTACTCTGTTGAATAATTCATCTGCACTTATTTTATCGATAACTTTCATTATCTTAAACATCTATATCATATATCCTCGTAACCGCCTTCTTTCTAGTGTATAAATCCCTGTCTCCTTCAGCCGTTCATCAAAGATGAGTCTTGCTAGGCCTGGAATCAATCGACATCCCTTTGATAATTTGACTGTCCTGCTAACTAATATTACTCTAACCCCAAATTCCCTTGGGTGGAATTTACTCCTCCCTCCAATCATTCGTTTGCACCATGCATTCCACATTCACTCCATCTACATCGCGCCCGCTGACCCACATTCACTCATCATTTTCCACTCACACTGACGCTCTATTAGCTATGTTCCCCAAACTAACTCGTGCTCCCCGTCATCCCTTACTCTCATGCACATTCCATTTAATTCTATATAGCTAAGCTACGCCCCACTATATGTTCCATGTCTGTTATTGTTCCCAATGATCTCTAATTTCTAACCTAAATTCCCCTAACTCATGTTCCCAGGCCCACATGGCAGACTGCTCCTATTGTCCCCATGGGGCCGGTCTATCTAATGCTATACCCTTCCCTAACTAGTGCTCCTTTGCCCGGGCGAGGATGTTCACTCCATCCTCGCTGGGCTTTGTTCTCCCATGAGCAGTCTCGGCGAGCCTTACGCCTCCATGGGGGTGGTCGGCAGTGCACCAGTCACCTGTTAATTGAGTCAAATGCCTGCACTGGCTTTTGGGCTATCTCCCACAGGCTTTGGGGCTATAAATGTCAATGCATACGAGTCCAATACACCCACCGTTCATGCAGTGGGATCCCTGCCAACGTCACTCGCATATGAGCCGCCCCGCGAGCTTCGCCACGCCCACTCTTACTCCAACCACGCACACGAGCCGTCCGGTGGCACACAGCCATTTCCACTCGTGCCAGGTGTCCCGCAACCACCACTCGAGTCGTGCAGCACGTCGGGCCTCGGACATGGGCTCCCATGTGAATTTTTTTTTCTTCAAATTCACTTAATCCCTTTGTTCGCTCCCATTTTAGCCGACTGCGCTCCAGTAACTTATCCGGCACGGAGCGTTGAGGCCGGCTCCTCCGAAGCCATTAGCACTTCATTCAATGGTCTGCGCTTGGGCGGTTTGCCAAGTACGAACTACACACACTGTCATACCTCGCACGCAATGTCCCGTGGAGCCAGTGCAGTTTCCAAAATAACTTCATCGTGCTCAGGAGACTCACCCCTCCCGTCAGTCACACTAACCGCTTCCCCCATCTGGGTCGATGCTTTCACCCGCACCGGCTTGCACACTCGTCCATGCCATGTTCCTCACGCCCTGCACACATTTTGACACAATCATACTGGAGGCTTGTGTTAGCCCAAGAGATCCCGGGGCTTCTACCCCCCCCCCCCAAAAAAAAACTCAGCATGTACCCGTTGGCATCATGTGCCCGCTCCACCTTGCACAGACTTACTGGACTCACCTGGTCGCGGTCTGCTTCGAGGGAGCGTATCCTCTCCGTTTGTTCCTGAAGGAGGTTATCCTGACCCTTACATCAGGTCTCAAGACATTCAACAAGCTCAATCTTAATGTTCTTCACCTCTTCTTCTATTTGTGTTTGCTCCTCTTTTACTTTATGTAACTCGTCCTTCACCCGTTCCATGTCTCTGTGTCTGTAAAAACACTCTTTGACCTCATCCTCGTGTTTCTTCAATCGCTTTCCCATCTCTACCTGGCCGAGTTTACATACTTCTCTCTCTCAACCATCATTATTTTGTCACTTCTTCCTTACCAGTCTTCATCACGGTCCAAACACCTTCCACATTCTCCTTCAACCTGGTCATCTCCTCAAAGTACTGTCCTGATGTCATTTGCAAAATTCCCATCCATGTTTTGCATCACTCCCTTCATTTCTGCAAGCCCCGCCTTCAGTGTTTGCATATCACCTCCCATGATATCCATTTTTCCATACATAGTCCCACTCATTTCATCCATTTTTTTCATCATTTCCAACATTTGATTCATATCAAATGGCTTTGGCGAAGCCGATCTGCTATGATCGCATGTGGATCCCATGGGGATTGCCAAGTCCTCCGTAAGGGAAATTTGATGGTGGGGGTGCCCAAACGTCGTTGTCGTGGTTGCCAAGGTCTCCTCTGGGTATGGCTGCAGGGAACGATCTCCCTCAAAGCTGTCATCCAGAGCCATGGATTCCTCTAACATTTTTTTCAAAACCCACTTGAACCAGCTCGTCTTGGTCCGCCATGGTCGGTACAAATAATAAAACAAGCAGTCATAGACTGGTACTTACGAAATCGTCAACTTGACCTCTGATCTTGTCTCATAAAAGCTATCTCTAGAGAAGGTAGCGACGCAAACCAGAAGTTTCTATGATGATTCTGTACCAAACCATCAAAAATCGTAACGTCGACCGAAGCAAAAATCTCCATTTCTCCACGCAATTATTTAATATTATTTTATCAAAGTCACAAAACCGTAATATTCGGCCATCCACCAACAATCTTTACATAATCCGACGGCTTAGCGAGTCAGGCATGCGACGATAACCTTGATTGGGATAAAAAATGATTTTAAACACCATCTTTATCGAAAACACCGTCAGCGCGCACACGCAAAACCTTTACGTGACTCAACGATGCGTCTGCTCGAGCGCACTGCACCACGTGACGAGCCGTGACGCGGCGAGTGAAATATTTTTTATACAATCTTAAAACGTCTCCAAAACATCCGATTTTTACCAGAATTTCGACAAACGAGTGTCAAGCATCCTAAGCGATCGCAAAAACCGAAGACAAAATTAAAATTGAAGTTAAAACGAACTCATAACGTCGACCGAAGCAAAAATACTCCATTTCTCCACATGAATTTACGGAATTATGTTTGACCTCACTGTGACCTTGACCTTTGACCGATTTTGACCAAAATCTAATCAGCGCAAGCCATAAACCTCCTAAATCACGTGATGTAATTTGACATTGGTAGCTTCTTCCGTTCTCGAGTTATCGTGCCTACAAACACACACACAAACAAGCAAACACACAAACAGAGGACGGAAGTCATCAATATACTTACGAAATCTTTAGATTTTGTGAGTAATAAAATTTACATCCTATCCTGCTCTTAATTTTGGGGGTGCGTTAAGTACACCCCAGGTTCGAATCCTGCTCCAGACACCAAAGGGTTCAAGGGTCGTACCACTCCTGACACCAAAGTGTTGCGGACCTGGGGTCGGGCCGATAAGACCACAGGGTTGGGGGGGGGGGAGATACCTCGGGTTCCAACCAGACTCCCTGTTCAGGCCGTAGCACACGGATAACTCCGTGACGTGGCGGGTTGTTCATCGACCTTGAACGCCAATAACTCAACCACGTGACTTCGGGTGCTCCGTCAAATGGAAACCGGTCATCAAAAATGGTCACGTGATCTAATTACCGGGGGACACACCCTCAGTACCACTTCAAACCGGATCACCTTACCAGATCAGATGCAGCCGAGCGTAACTGCCAAGGACGTACCGGCTAGAAAAACAGATCGTTGGGGAATAGCGTTACGGCTAAGCCAGGAAACAGCCATGCTGGGTCAATGAAGAAAACCACGAAAACGAGCTGGGAACATTTCTATCCAAGGCATTTATTTACAATCAGGCGAGGAAAGGTTTGTGTCACAGTGAATGGGTATTAATATTAAGTACAGCAGGGATAGCAAGGAATTTGTGGGGTGAGAGAAAAGGCAAACAATTTACAAAAGAAGACACAGAGAAGACATCCTGTTATATCTTCTACACTCTTAACTTATGCGATGACAGGCACCATCACACACACACACACACACACACACACACACACAATGAAGATTAGTTAGCCAGAAGGAAGGAGAGCAGATGAGGACAATTATACACACACACACATATATATACATATATATATATATATATATATATATATATATATATATATATATATATATATATATATATATATATATCTGCGGGCCCAGCTCCAGCACCGCAGATTAAAGCCGGGTGAGACAGTGCAGGAGCTGGCACAGGACATTTACCAATCAGTCAGGATCGCGTATTGGGACCTTACAGTGGAGGCATGGGACAGACTGGCACTCGAGAAATTTTAGCTGCTCTTCCTGACCCTGAGGTCCGAGCGCTAGTTGAGCTACAGGATCCACCCACCGTGCACCGAGCGGCCGAGTGCGCGGCCAGTCTGGCCTCGTGGAGTCGGCCGGGTCGGGTGCCCGAGAGGCCATCGTTGACGATCCGACAGGTGGAGATTCAGGATCAGGGAGGGGGGCTGGGAGAAATTGGCATTACCCAAATGTTTCAGGAAATTTGCCAGAAACTGTCAAGTTTGATAAAGGGTAATCCGGTAGTTAATGCGCCAAAGCGGCGGACTCCAGCCCAGCCAATAGAGCAATTCGATTATGGCCGAGGGGGTCCGGAACCGGAAGAGACATTTCACCGATACTCACGGGGGCCTTTTATGGGGAGTTGTTTCCGGTGCGGGCGAAGAGGACACATGCAACGATATTGCCGGTACCCGGCGATGGAGGGACCCTCCGATAGACTTTCAAGCCCGGAGAGGATGAATCCTCCTGCTGAACCGCCAGGTCTATCCGAGATGCCCGTTTATAGGTCGGGTCCGGAAATCACTGTCGGGGGTCGGGGAGACTAGATCGGGCTGAGCATACAGGCCATGCTTGGCTGGTGAGATTGTGGCGAAGTGCCTCCTTTGGTAAAAAAAAAAATGAATTGTGGGAAAATTGGCATGTGTTTGTAAGTTCTGCTGGGTTTTAGAGTGACAATAGGGACAATGGGTAATTGGTAACAAAGCAGGCACAAGTGGCTGTCCAATGGCTGGTGCGTGGATCGGGTGAGGAAAAGTGCTGTGTGAATTGTTTCAAGTTAAGAAGTGAAATGTATGATGCACACGTTGATTTTTTTTTTGGGCATGGTGTGGTAACAGGGAAGGTCATGGTCGGTGAAGTGTTAGAAATGCAGGTGTCACATGTAAGGCCGATGGGGTGGGGGAGTCATGTGGGTTTTGTGGGTGGGGATGATGTGCTTGTCCGCAGGGATTGCTGAAGCTCACGGTGAGCGGGAATTGCGACCCCCTTCAAGGAGATTCACCCCTGGTGGCTAATGGTGACAGTGTCTGGAGGCAACTGGGAGAGGGTCTGGTTGGGCGACCAAAGCGGGTAGGACCTTGGCGACCCAGGAAGGCCAGAGGAGCCAGTGAGACCCCTTCCAGTGTGTTGTACGGGATGAGAGCTGATGGCTACCAGGGGGGGGAGGGAATCAAAGGGAGCGGGGCGGAGAAACGTCCGGGTTGGACTAAAGCTTACCTGTGGGCATGTTTGCACCTGAGATGCCCCCATTATCTTGTGGTAACCCACCCCACAGCCATGACGGGATTCAGCCTGCATCATTAAAATGGGGACCATGACCTAGAAATGTGATGATGACCATGGTGTGAGTGTTGTGAAGATGTATGAGTCCCACTCGATCCCGCACAACTTAACATGTGCAGCAAGGACATGATGTCCGCATAATTTTGGGGCAAGCAAATTTGAAAATTGGCTCCCCAGGTAACGCTGGGTCTATTAGCATCCACTGGGGGAGGCGGTCAAGTGTAAATATCCTGTGAATAGTGTCGTTAAGGCTTAGAGTAGGAATGTAAAGTATAAGTGTTGTGTTTTTGTGGAACCTTTTGTTTCCCCTCCCCAGATCACTGGAAGAGTGTTGGGCAAGAGCGATGATCCAGAGGATGGAGTACAACTTCGCTCAGTGCTCTCATGTGATTAAAAAAAAAAAAATGAATGATTGTTTAGGCGAGGATAAGGCCATAAGGGGGTAGTACATTAAGCAGGATAGGTAAGTTAGCTGCAACTCGCTGCCCATTGCCCCTCCTACATTATTTCGTTAGGTTAAATAGGTGGGAGTCAGTAAGTGTTAAGGCTGGTACGGTAGCACCTGTGATATACCTTGCAGGAGCTGCGGCACCAGAGGAGGGGGCAGTGTTACATTTGAGGGGGGGGGTATGCATTCAAAGGGTAATTAGGATGTTTAATTAGGTATGCCATGCTGTTCAAGTGTACCAGGATCTCGATGTAATAAGTAGCAATTCAGTGGTGATAAGTTGTCTAGTAAATGTCCATTTCTTCAAGGGGGAAATGATAATTGTCACGTAATTAGATAGGGACACGGGATAGGGTAAGTGTGTCTGCGTAAACCCCTTTTAGTATTCTCTGGAGGCTTGCCGTGACGTCACAGGACAGTGCTGCGGATGGCTCCGCCCCGTGATCACGATTGGCGGAAGGCGACGGCGGTGGGCCAATAAAACGGCTCGATTGGAAGTGACGAGGACGGGAGGATAAAAAGGTTCTGTTCGGGGTCGAAAAGGAAGAGGAAGAAGATCGGTACCGAAAGACTGTTTTGGTGGAGGCTGTTGTGCTGGGAGCGTCCTTGTTGTTGTGCTGATTCGATCGTGTTCTTCATCGTGTCTTGGAGCCTTGCTGAGCCTCGTGCCTCACCTTGGTTGGCTTTGGGGTTCGGCTGGCCCGGAGTACGGGGTCGAACGGCGGGCGGACCTGCCTCCCTCTCCTGCTCGCAATTTGGCGCCAGAACTGGTTCGCTGGTTGCTGTGAGCGGACTTGGGCCAAGACCAGGAGGTCGACAGCACCACGGTTTCTCCTGCCCCCCTGACGAGAGCAAGGCCAGCTCGTCCGACGCCAATCCAGGGACTGTTGCGTCCACACCACGGTCCAGCCTGACCACCAGGAATAGCTACGTTTTGTGTGTGTGTGTGTGTGTGTGTGTGTGTGTGTGTGTGTGTGTGTGTGTGTGTGTGTGTGTGTGTGTGTGTGTGTGTGTGTGTGTGTGTGTGTGTGTGTGTGTGTGTGTGTGTGTGTGTGTGTGTACCTGGCGCCTTAGAGGGTTTGAGATTTGTATATTCATTGGAATTGTCTGTGTTTTCCCCACGCCCGATCCCACACCATCCCGTCGAATCGCCCCGGATCCCTCTTCTTGCCGAGTCTTGTTATTTCTGGTTAGAGAAATAAACACCATTAACTCAGTGAAAAGCGACTCGTGCCACCTTCCTCGTCCCGTTTGCGGTAGAGCGATTAGAACCGCCATCTTTGGGTTATAAAAATAAACCGCCTCCATCGTTTCGGCTCATTCTACGTTGGAGGGACTGTTCAAGTCCCGTGAACGTCACAATATATATATATATATATATATATATATATATATATATATATATATATATATATATATATATATATATATATATATATAGTTGCAGTTCTGCAAAACTGCATGCCTCTAAGGCAACGGCACCCAACACAGTTATTTCGTAAGTATTCATGCAGTCAGACGTTTCCCCCATGTCTAATGGGTTTACGGGACGAAGTGCGTTGTGTGGGTCTTATAGCTAGGTCGAATTGTATCTATCTGCCATTCAATCCTCATTTTCATTCCAACCCTTTCCTTTTATCCCTGATACAAATAGAAGCAGGCACCGCACCCAGGCAGCCACCCGATGAGACAGGACGCACATGGCGCGCCCTTTCATTCAAATCTGCATGCCGATATACAGCACATCTCACCTTGCTCAGCCTCCGCTCACCAGAAGCACTACTACGACCACCAACATCTCCTGCACACAGGAATAATCACTCCACGCCTCCACACATCTCCGCATCGATGCAATTTGCCACCAAACGAGCGAGCTGCGCACACACACACACACACACACACACACACACACACACACACACACACACACACACACACACACACACACACACACACACTGATTTCAGAATCGGATCCAACTCATGCATACAACATTCAGGTCCTCAGACAGTTATTTCCATAAATGCATGTCCAGGAAAGACCCATCCCCTTGTCTGGTGAGATTCTAACTTTGATGCATTGGAGAGGGTATAGAACAGATTCGCTTTCTTATGCGATGGCCTTTTTCTCTTTACATGTTCATGCACGCGAGAGATAGCTGTTAGCCCAACGGAGGCTCATTCTACCCCCTTTCCATTGGGACACATTGGCTTGGAGGTGGACGATTTATTTACACTTTGGACTTACAGGACATTTGATTAAGCACATCGTGGGCTTTTCCTGAACGGTTATTCTGACCGTCAAATACGGCTGTGGATCATTTACTTCACCCATATCTCCTTCATTGTCATTCGACACCCACCTTTCTTTCACCGACATCGACGCCCACCTTTTTCCATTGACGTCCACCTTTTTCCATTGACGTTTGGCAGCTCTATGGATGCTGGCTGGCTCTTGTTCGTGTTGGGCATAACGAGGAAGGAATGATCGTGAGATTTACGGTTGGAAGTCACGTGCAGCGATGCGCCAAGAGGCAAGGTGGATTTGCCTGAAGTCTGCTTGAGGCCCCGCCCACACTGTTCGCCAAAAAAAGGACGGGAGGACCGCTTTCTTGACAGTTGGTGAGTCGGTGACAATTCCTGACAGTTGGTAAGTCAGTGACAATTCCTGACAGTTGGTAAGTCGGTTGGACCGTTCCTGCTGGTTCTGCTCAATACCTGATTATTGGCGTCCCTGGTTCTTGGAGGTGACGACGTGACGTCGATTAGTGTTCAAGAGTGTTTGCGAGTGGGTGCACAGCGAGGCAGGCTCACAAATTTTGGGACATTTTACTGGACGCACGACGACTTTTGCCTTGGTAAGCCGAGACCGGATCTCCCCCCACCCCCCCCCCCCAAATTATCTGCTGGGTACCCTCGTCTCGTGTTTAATTATTAAGTCAGGCATAGCGATAAGTATCTGCTCCTTGTCTGTTTTCTATCAATGTCTGTTTAATTCTTTTTGTTGGAGATAGTTTTGATTGATTTAAATTTACCTATTTTCACCACAAAGAGATGGAAAGTTCTTCAATTTATTTATTTTTTCTTTTTAATAAATTCCTTGTTGACGTTTCAACCTCCCATGCTTGTCCTTTCCTTCTATTGATCCAGCATTGTCTGAACCTCGACAGACTGGGAGGTAGTTCCCAAACTTAATCACCTGTCATAGTCGGTATGCACCAGCGGTAAACGCTCGGCCGCCCTACTTAAGATAACATTGGTGCATCACCGAGGGTGATGTGTGCATGTATGTATGTATGTATGTATGTATGTATGTATGTATGTATGTATGTATGTATGTATGTATGTATATATATATATATATATATATATATATATATATATATTATATATATTGTTGCGGTTCTGCAAAACCGCATGCCTCTAAGGCAATGGCACCCAACAAACAGTGATCCCCAGGAAGTTATTTTTTTAGTCTTCGTGCAGTCAGACCTTCCCCTCATGTCTAATTGGTTAAGAGGATGAAGTGCGTTGCATGGGTCTAATAATTATATCGCTATTTTCAATCCTGATTTCCAACCAAACCTTTCCATTTACCAGACACATATCGAAGCAAGCACACAACATTATAACAGACACCCGTGCAGCCCTATGAGAGAATTACCACATAAACAAGCATGCGCATGGTGCGCCCTTTCATTCAAATCTGCGCGCTAATTTACAATGGTGTCTCACATTACGCAACCTTCGCTCACCAAAAGCTCCACCAACATCTTCCGCACATGGGAAAAATCATCACGCGCCTCCTCGTCGATACGGTGCACCACCAAGCAGAGGCGTGCCGCATGGCCAAGGCCGCTCAGGCCACATGGCACGGGGATGGGCCGAGCACAATGACAGCACCAACCGCAGCTCACCAGGGGTGCACCAAACGGACATGCGGTATCGACACGGCCCTCGTCCAGTCGCCAAAACATGGCCCGGGAGTTCGGTGCAAGGCTTCCGGCCGTGTCACGCCGGATGTGCGAATGAGGCTGCTTCCGGCCCCAGCAGTCTGGCAGGGCAGGGCTGGGACCTAATGGGAGGGCACGATTCAGATGACGGCGCGTCGCTTTGGGTCGTCGCCCTGCCCTTCGCCCGGGCTTATAAAAGGCGGATCGCGAAGCCGTCTGGCTTCTCTCCCTGCACTTCCTCGCCTGCCTCACATGCGTCTCCGCCTGTTTGCCTTGCCCACTTCTCCGCCCTCTTTTCACTGCACCTCATATGCCTGTCATTGCATCTCTACTCGGGGATGGCGTGCGACAGATGCTCTTCTGCACCAGTGTGGAGCACATGTTTGCACGAGCCAGCAAAGTGATTAAGCAGGAGATAACGCGTCGACCATTATGGTGGGATCGCTCAAGCGGAATGTCCCCCAAAGCATACTGGTTTCGCGGTCGGCCGACCACACCAGGTATTTCGAGGCCGATCGTCCTCATCAGCTCTCCCGTCGTGTGTGTGTGTGTGTGTGTGTGTGTGTGTGTGTGTGTGTGTGTGTGTGTGTGTGTGTGTGTGTGTGTGTGTGTGTGTGTGTGTGTGTGTGTGTGTGTGTGTGTGTGTGTGTGTGTGTGTGTGTGTGTTGGCACCTGTAGTAGTGCAAGTTAAGATTGTAGAAGATATAACAGGATAAGTCTGCTCTGTCTGCTTTTGTAAATTGCTTTCCTTTTGCCTCACCCCATGAATTCCTTGCTATCCCTGCCGTACATAATAATAATAAACCCCATTCACTGTGCCACATACCTTTCCTCGCCCAATTGTAAATGCTTTGTGGAGAAATGTTCCCAGCTCGTTTTCGTCTTCTCCTTCATTGGTCCAGCATGGTCCGTATCCTAGCTTAGTCAGGACGTTATCCCCCAACGATGTTTTCTAGCCAGTACGTTCTTGGCAGTTATGCTCAGCTGCATTTGAACAAGGCGTACCGAGGGTGTGTCCCCTGGTAATTAGATCACATGACCATTTTCGGTAACCATCTTGCATGAGACAGAGGACTCTAAGTCAAGTGGATGAGTTATTGGCGTTTATAGTCAAATAGCAACCCGCCCTTTCACAGAGTTATCCGTGTGCGACGGACTGCGATGCCGGAGAGTCTTGTGGGAACCCGAGGTAGCTCCCCCACCCCCCCCACTCGTCGTCTTCTCGCCCCGATTCCACAACAAAATATATATATATATATATATATATATATATATATATATATATATATATATATATATATATATATATATATATATATATATATACATATACATACACAGACAGAGAGACACACTTCAAGACCTATGAGGGCTCCATAATGCCTGGTGCTGGCTTAATGGTTAGGGTGATGAGTTTGGTATCCGAGGATTCTGAATTCAAATCCCACTTGCTGTTGAATCAATACCAGGTGGGGTTCACTCTGCCTGTCATCCTTCTGAGGTCAGCAAAATGAGTACCAGCTTGCTGGTATCCTGTGTCAGAGTGGCGACCCATCCAGGATTGTGCCCAATAGCCAAGGAGTCTGCTGAAGCAGCACCAACGCTGTGCAGAGTCTGGTCCCAATGGGTGGATGGATCGAGGGCTCCAATCCACCTTCTGAAACCCACATGTGAAGATAACCAAAAAACACACACACGTCAGAGCACACTAATTGAAGAGTCAACCAATGGCAACCTATGCGCTCATCACTTCATTAGCAAAACACTTTTTTTTAAAGCATTGTTGGGCTCATAGATGCGACCTGAAAATGAAAGCATTTGCACCCTAGCTTTCTGAAATGCAAACACCTCTAACTGATGGTGCTAAATATGCTTCTACATTTATTTGCAAAGACTGGACGTCAAATGGCAGCTACATTTTCCACGTATCTGCACCAGCACCTCGAGTACTTTTTTTTTGTATACCTTGTCAAGGCTCGTATGAGAACCAACACACAATGCGCAGCAAGGGGGGCATGAGGCAAGAGGGGCGGGAGTGGGAAGGACAAAACAGTGGGGATAGAGACATTAGGAGATCTGTGGAAGGGAGAGGGATGGGGTGGGGAACATGGGGAATACAAAATGGACATTACAGGGTCTTTCAAGAAGGAAAGCAGGGAATTTGAAGGAGGTGGGCTTGGGTGGATTATTGGGGGTAGAAAAGATCAAGGATTTGGATGGGGGATGATAAGAGGTGGTGGTGAACATCTGTTTTGAAGGCCTGGAGGGAAGAATGGGATTGAATAGTGAGGGAGTTTATTCCAAAGGTGGGAAAAAAGAGGAATGAAAGAGTGGAGAGCAGCGATTCGTGATTTTGGTAGTTTTACTAGAAAGGGGTTGTTGGCGGACCTTGAGAACCCTGCGGAAATGTGGTGGGGACAAATCGCAGAGAGAGATTGGGGGGGGCGAGGCTGGAGAGGAGACGGTAGAAGACAGCAAGACCACCGACCAGCCTGCGGTGAGAGTGAGAGGCCCAAAGACTCAGCCTCATTGCAGGAGATGCCAATGATTCGAAATGCCTTGGTTTCCACAGCGTGAAGCCGAGAAAGGTGGGAGGCAGGAGCACCAGCCCAGAGGAGAGGGCAGTACTCCATAAGGCTGCGGACGAAAGCTTTGTAAGTGGTCAGGAGCTCAGGTGGGCCAAGGAAGGACTTTGCACGATGGAGGATTCCCAGTCGCGACTGGCTTTGTAGGCGGGGTTTGAAATGTGGCTTTCCCAGGAAACGCTTTCCCAACTTTCCCTTGAAAGAAAGAATGTCTTCCAGAGGATTGTTGAGAAAGTGGATTTGGGGGGGGGGGGTTCTAAACAGTCCTTTCGGAGAGACATGGTGAGAGTGTGAGATTTGTCCGGATTGAAAGACATGTTCCATGTGTTGGACCAGTTTGTGATTCTACCCAGATCTGCAGTGAGCGAAGAAGCTGCTGCATGCCGGTCTGAGGGATGACAGATGGTACGGCAGAGGGTGGATTCATCAGCAAAGGGATCATAACGACAAATGCACTTAACACTGAACTTTTATTCACAACACTCCTCTTTTACATCCACCCACACCCCAAATAAACCCGACACCCCCCCCACTCCCCAAAAGCGCAACATATTTTTGGTTCACGAGTCAGTAAGTGACCACTATAGTCGTTATTGGTGTGTGTCTGTCTATCTGTCTGTCTGTTGGGTAGTCGATCTCGTCGACAAAAAAAAAATGTTTCAGATTTTTTTTTCTACCCTTATTATAAGTATTTCCGTCGATATGCTTGTCTGTCTGTCTGTTGGGTAGTCAATCTTGTCGAAAAAATAAATCTCAAAAAAAAAAATTGAGATTTTTTTTTTCTACCCTTATTATCAGTATTTCCGTCGATATGTTTGTTGGGTAGTCGATCCAGTTGAAAATTTTTTTTTTGAAATTTCATCTACCCTTATTATCAGTATTTCCGTTGATATTTTTGTTTGACTGTCTGTCTGTCTGTTGGGAAGTCGATCCAGTCGAAAAAAAGAAATATTGTTTTTGAAAATTTTTTTGAAATTTGTTCTACCCTTATTATAAGTTTTTCCGTCGATATGTTGGGTCGAATGTTGTCGTCGATATGTTGGGTTGATCCAGTCGAAAAAAAAATGTTTTTAATTCTTTGAAATTTGTTCTACCCTTATCACTTTTTCCATCGATATGTTGGGTAGTCGATCCAGTCGAAAGAAAAAATATTTAAAAAAAAATTTTTTTTTGAAATTTGTTATACCCTTATCAGTTTTTCCGTCGATATGTTTGTCTGTCTGTCTGTCTGTCTGTCCGGTCCAGTGCTCTGTTAATACAATGGCGATTTTGATGAAACTTGGTGGGTAGGTTCATACCATGACCTAGTTGTGTGCAAATGAGAACCGTTGCTATGGACATCACCGTTGCCTAGCAACGGGACTTTGAAATTTTTGAAAAATCATGAAAAAATTATTTTTTCGAAAATCAAAAATCGGGCCACGAGCGACTGTGCACAGTACATTCAGCCATATTGTCAAAATTTTCCAGCCGGTTCCTATTAAAACTGTCGGAGAAGATAGACTTTGAATGAACCCTGGTCAAAAACAATAAAATAAACCAATGTCACCCGCAGGGTGACCCGTATCTTGCCAAAAGGTGACCACGTGTGACTTTAAGGTCATACTGAGGTGAACAGAGCTGCTATACACCAGGAGCGACTCCTTGAGGAATATCTGCCTACGAGAGATTCTGATGAGAATCGTTCTGCAGAGTAACCATGAAAAATAGGTGTTTGCCTCATAACGTCACCAAATGACGTCATAATGTCTCAAGCTTGACATATCTAGAAAGCACTCATTGAGGTGTTCAATTTGAGGTACTACACGATATGGTTCCTAAAACTTGAAAATTTGACCTTGGGGTCAAATATGTTTGACCTTTGGCGTTAACCATGAAGGTCAAGGCCAATCACCATCAAAAATCAATCAGCCGAGCGCCAGAACATGAACTATATTCCCATGAAGTTTGAAGACGATCCGATCAAAATTACTCAAAAAATAAGGGTTTCGTTGACTCCCCTGATTTGCGACAAAGTGACCTTGACCTTTGACCTTGACCTTCAAAATTGTATGCACTGAAAGGGACCTCTATAGGCCTCTGATATGCGAAGTTACAAAAATTTCCAATGATAACTGTGCTCTGCAGAATTTTTTATACGTGATCACAGACAGAAAAAAAAAAAAAAAAAAAAAAAAAAAAAAACATACAAGCTGATTAACATATCTCGCAAAAACTTCGTTTTGGCAAGATAAAAATGAAGTTCGTTATATCTCAGAGACTTTGAGTCGGACATACATGAAACTGGTATGGGAGGTTCATGGTATGTCCTAGTTTTGTGCGAGCAAGAACCGTTGCTATGGACGCTTTTGTTGGCTTGTTATGGCTGAAAAACAACTAAATTCGACTTGATCGACTACCCATGTCCGCCTACCGGCTTGTCTGTCTGTCTGTCTGTCTGTCTGTCTGTCTGTCTGTCTGTCTGTCTGTCTGTCTGTCTGTCTGTCTGTCTGTCTGTCTGTCTGTCTGTCTGTCTGTCTGTCTGTCTGTCTGTCTGTCCCGAGCATAGCTCCGTGGGTTTTGATCCGATCCTGATAAAATTTTGGTCGGAGGTTTATATCATGATCTAGTTGTTTTCCTGAGAATGGGCATGGTGCGACCATTATGGGCAGAGCCACGCCCAAAAAAACGTGCTTTTAATTTACAGCTGGATTTCAATTAACATCTTCTTACAATTTACATCTTACAGCCGGATCTTCTCCGAGGGGGTTTGTCGAATCTGGCAGGGGTTTCGGTATTTGGTTCGCCCAATGGCACCTACATCGCCCCAAGGAGCTCGATTTTTTATATTCGTCATAAGGTCAAGGTCACAAGGTCACTAACTTAGAAAATTGGGAATTTTGACATAAAAATCCATCTTCTCTGAGGGGGTTTGTCGAATCTGGCAGGGATTTCGGTATTTGGTTAGCCCAATGGCACCTGTATCACCCCACGGAGCTCGATTTTTCATATTCGTCATAAGGTCAAGGTCACAAGGTCACGAACTTAGAAAATTGCGAATTTTGACATAAAAATCATGACCGCCCAAACTTTGAGAGCTAGGATGACAATATTTTTTATGCATAATCTTGAGGTCATTCCCCACCGAAAGTCTTGAAACCATTTTGCTCTATCTCGAACACCTTGCCCGTGGCGCCCCCTTCAAGTTTGTTTTTATGCTGATTTCATCAAAGTATGGGTAATCCGAGGAGTGTGAAATGCCACACAGCCTATATGACGTTATATTGTTCCTGGAATGTTCCAGAGGAAGTTTTGCACCAAAGGTCATAATCGTTGACTTTGACCTTTAAAGTTCACAAAGGTCAAATTTTCAAAGTTGTGGAAATCAAACTGGCTTTTCGACCTTCTTCGCCGAACTAACTCCAATAAGCTATAGCACGTATCCTGTTTCCTTATTTTAATGTCCACATTGTTGTGTGACCTTTAAAGGTTATGCAAAGGTCAAATTTTGAAAGCTGTTCAACGAAACCGGGTTTTCGACATTTTGCAGCTAATTAATGTCCACAACATTGTTTTGTGACCTTTAAAGGTTATGCAAAGGTCAAATTTTGAAAGTTGTTGAACGAAACTGGGTTTTCGACATTTTGCAACTTATAACCTGTCACTCGGACCATATAGTGTTGATCATTTTTATAACTTGGTCAAAAATTATCACATTGTCTCATCCTTGACTTCTGAAACAATCTACATCGTCAAATACTGCTCGTGAACCATTGTCGTCTTCAGACTTGTTGTTATTATTATGATTATTATTATTATTATTATTATTATTATTATTAAATAGCAGGGACCTGTGGAACATCCACACATTGTAAAATGTAACTTCAAGTCCTCAACTCCCCCTCTCAAACCCCAAGTCCTCAACCTCACCCTCCCAACCCTTAGGCTTCAATTCCCTCCCCACTCCAAGCGTTCAAACCACCTCCGCACACCCACCTTCCCAATCGCTCCTCAAACTCAACTCCCCCCCCTCAACTGAGAGTCAACATCACCTCCCTCTCCCCCAAAAGCCTCAACCACCCCCTACCAAATCTGTACCATCATTGCTCTCCTCCATTCCCAACCCCAATTATCTGTCCTCTGCCCTCTCCTCCCACTCATGAAAGCAAAAGGGCATTCCCACATCGATGATTAGTCTTGATTACATATATCTTCATTACCTCATTGAAACAGTGAAATATTTAACTCTTTCCTCTACCCTATCCACCCCACTATCATGCCATCACAGACTTCAAAGAAATCATGATCGAAACAGCAACAGCATGGCTCCTACATGTCATGGCCCATCACAGTTGCTTGTCCAACTCACAATCCCAAGAGATATGTGGAAACGCTGTGTAATTGCAACTCTCAAATCCCTGTGAGCAGCCTAATTATGCTAACAAACGACCCTAAACCAATAATCTTCTTCCTGGTGCATGTATTGCATAAGCATTGTTAAAAGTAAAATATAGCAAGGACCCAGAGAACCTCCACGGTAAAAGCCCTTGTGCGAGACAACGCCACTTAGTTATTTGGGAGGTGTATAGGTAACACATCGCTGCCTCATTCTCTCCCGAAAATAAACAAGAATGACCGTACAGTGGTCACAACCTGTGACAATTTTTTTTTTTTTTAGCCTACTCTGTCTACTCAACTACCTTATCCTCGCTCATGTCCCACATGTCGTGGTGAAAGCTAGGGCTGAGAATATAAAATATCATTACCCATGGCTCAGATTACATTCTCTAATGCGTAGAATTAACCTTGTGCCAGTATGTCCCGTATTCCCAATGCAAATGAATAAGATTAACCATGATTCTGAACAGGGAATCAACATTTATATCTGTGCCCTCCGTTTTGGTGTGTGCGTGTGCGTGTGCATGTCCTGCTCTCTCTGTAGTAAAACAACCATTTGTTCATAAAAACCTGTATGTGGTCATTTGAGGTACAGGACTTCACCACTAAGTACGAGTGAATTGGCTTTCAAAATCCAGTAACAGGCCGACTGGGAAACGTGCATTGAAAGCACTCGTAAAAGAGTCGATTCACAGTCATTTCAGAACTGATATACAAGAACGACATGATTTGTCACATGGTCACGGATTGTTTAACCCCAATATTGGGGCCGTTAAAAAATTATGTAACGCTGTTTGTTTGTTTTTCAGGAGGCACATACAGGCTCGATTAAACATTACTATAATTTTTATTCGACATGTCAATTGATTTTTTTTGCGGACCCTCATCGTGATTAACCCTCGACCCAAACAAAGCCAATTTAAATCTGATGCAACAAAGCCAGTGTATAATCTTAGCAGAGGCCGACATGCCGAATGTGTTTGGCCCACGAGAAAACCAAGATGGCAGCCATATAATTTAGACTGGGAACGATGGTGGGTGGAGGCAAGTAACAGATGTGGGTGTGGTCTGGCAGCTGTCCGACAAATGGGCGCAAATTTGAAAAATTTACCCCCAATAACAACAACAGCAACACAAAGCTCTTGTAGATCTCTGATGTGTTACAGGTAAAAATACCTGGGTTTGAAGCAAAAACAGGCCCACTGCCTATCAGGTCAGGTCAGGTCAGGTAGGGGAGGGGAGCATACGCCAGAGCAGTGCGTTGCTGCGTCCACTTTCCGCCAATGCTCCAGGGGCCTCCGTCTCGCCATCCCCCAGATAGATGCCTGGCCCAATCCCATCTCCTTGAGATGCTGATCAACCTGCTGCAACTATGAGGCACGTGGTCGGCCCATTGGCCTCCTCCAATCATGAGGCTCCCTCGTTGAGAGAATCTGGTGAGCAGGATCAGCATCAGGAAAACGAGCCACATGGCCGTCCAGCCACAGCTGATGCTCACGGACTATACAGGTAACATATCTCATTCGAGTCTCACTCAGCAACCGCTCTGGACACAAAGTCCAACCAGCCATAGCCAAGGATTCTCCGAATAGACCTGATACCAAAGGAATTAAGTCTCCATCTCAGATCCCTGTTCAGAATCCAAGTCTCACATCCGTAGAGTAAGAATGGAAGCACCAAGGACCTGAAAACTTAGACTGTCATCCTCCAGCACATGTACCGGCAGCATACCACCCCATGATCCAGTGAATCCATGACTCCCCAGGGCCGACACAGATGTTGATTGACCTCTGGCTTGCATCCAGCAGAGACATGAATATCACTGCCAAGGAAAGTGAATCTCTCTGAGACCTCAAAATCCTCACCACAAACAAGTACAGTCAAGAAAGCAGCATCCAAGATGTCGTTGAAAGCCTGGATCTTACTTTTGACCCAGGAAACCCCTAATCCCCATGGCTCCCACTTCTCATTCAGCAACTTGAGACGTCCCCCCCCACTCCCAAAAGGATATCCGGAGTCTTCGCAAAGATGACTGCATCATCTGCAAAATCAAGTTCAGAAATCTTGACATTCCCAAACGATGCACCGCAGCTTGATCTCTCCGACATCCTCTCCAGAATCCAGTCCATACAAGCGCTGAGAAATGTGGGGGTCAGTACACACCTCTGACGAGCTCCAGCAACAACTGGAAATATGTTGGAGATGGTATCACTACATCTCACAGCACTCTCGGTACCAGAGTATAGTTGAGACATCAGATTGCTCAGTTTTGGTGTCACCCCACGAAGACCAAGAATCCTCCAGAGGGCATCCCGATTGACTGAGTCGAACGCTTCACAGAGATAAATATAGGCTGCAAGCAGCCCCTGCCGAAACTCTTCTGCGTTCGGTGAAGACCCGAAGAGCAAGTATACGGTCAATCGTTGACCTCTTTGGTGTAAAGCCTGACTGCTCTGGGCGCTGGTGTTCAAGCAAATGGTGGCGAACACCATCTAGAATTATCAGAGCAAAGACCTTGCCCGGCACTGAGAGCAGTGTCACCCCTCGGGAGTTGTTGCAGTCCTGGCGACCACCCTTCCCTTTCCAGAGAGGGACAACAAGGCCCCTCTTCCAGTCAGTTGGGATGATGCCTGTGTTCCAGGCAGAGCACAGAACTGCATGCAACTACACGAGTGCAGCATTTCCACCAGCCTTGAGAAGTTTAACATGGATGCCATAAATTCCAGGAGCTTTACCACATTTCAACCAGTTCACCTCAACGGGTGTTTCCACAAACAAAGTTGGATCACAGTTAATTGGAGGGTCAGCAATAGGGATAACAACACCCCTGCGATCCCACTTCATAGCTAGTGGATCAGCTTGGTGCAGTCGCTCAAAGTAACCGGCCCAGCGGGCCTTCACTTAGGACTCTGCTGTCAAGAGCCCACCATCCTCCGCTCTAACTGCAGTACACCGAAGGACAGGTTTGGACGAACACAATGCGCATTCCTCTGAAAGCAGGACGAGAATCACTTGACCACAGGTGATGCTCGACCACCTGACAGATTCCTCGCACATTGGCTTCCTTGTCCACCCTGAGCACACATAGTTTTATGCCTCAGCTCCCTGAAAAGCTCAGCTCCACCTTTAAGCCTGGCCCTGTGACTCTGGTCAGTGGTATCCAGTGTACCTCGAGACAAAATTCTTCTTCGCCCTATGGTGAGTTCCAAGAAATCCACCGGTGACACAAAGGATGGTGGTCCTGAAGGCACTCTCAAACTCTTCAGGATTTCCCAAAGGACCCAGACCCCCAATTCCGCACTCAGCCTGTTCGCAAACTCCTCAGCTCCCCTCTCATCCTGGATCTTACCAACATCCAGCCTTGGCTGGGATGGTACCATTCTCCCAGATTTCAGCTGCAACTTCAGAGGTGCTACAACAAGCCTGTGGTCAGTTTGGAGGAATTGAGCACTCCGATAGACCCTGCACTTCTGGGTCATCCTTCAGTGGCTATCAATAAGCACATGGTCAATCTCCTTTGCCACACCACCAGCATTGGTATACCAAATCCAGTGATGAGCATATGGGCACTGAAACCATGAACCAGCCACCCTAAGTTCCTGACTTCTTGCAACTCCTTGGGCATGGTAACCATCAGAGCGACCAGACCAATAATACGCGAAACCACCTGCAATGATCTCACCACTACCCAGTCTCTGAACCTCAGAGCGTGCTGCAATAACAATGTTCAAACGCTTGAGCTCAGATGATAACAGAGGGAGGTGATCATCCTCTCTTAGAGATAGGACATTAAAAGGCACCCATCCGAAGGGACCGCCTCAGGTTAACCCAAAAAGACAACCATCTGGTAGATGACACCTCAGCACCACTCCGCCACACACCACCACAATCTGATCCTGGATGTCCCCATGGTTTTCCTCCTATCAAATAATGGGGTTCCCAAAGGATTTGCCCCAAACCAGTCATCCGGTGAGCTGCCCGGCGAAGGGGCAGCATCACAGGAGGTACTCCCACTCAGTGGGTTTTCCGATCTCCTTACATTTGTGGATTTTGCGGAATGAAGTGTTTTACGGGAGCCAGAGTGCAAATCCTGGCACTAACCTCCTAATGAAAAGTAACCCAACTGCAGGACGCCCACAGACACAGTTGGGCACTAGAAATGGATGGCCGTTGGCTCACAAGGAGCTCCTCCGCCCTTTGTGGAGAAGATTATAAGGAGTTCTTCCACCCACTACTTATGCCTGGCAGGATGTATCGTGTCGGCTTATTAAAAGCCGATATTTGAGATCCAATTCCATATTCGATGATTGGAATTCATGGCCTTAATAATTATGTCGAAATCTCGAGGGAAATCAGAAAAATTTCTTCGCATGTCCACACACTGACATCTTCTTCTTCTTCTGTCACAGGCAACCGATCATGCTCCCCTGCCCCCCCCCCCCAGAAAAAAATTGTCTGTTCGTGGTTTTGAACTCTACGCCTGGCTGTGTACCTTCACCTGATTATCCGCCGTCAGTGGTGGGATGGCAGTCCAGAGGGAGGATGTGACTCAGCATTGCGCGGCAATGCTGGGTACCTTGGCTAGTGCTGTATATAATAAATTGTGGTGATATAGCCCAGATAGATTCCAATTGCACTGGCCCATAGGCTGACACCATATGCCTGAATTCTTAGGATTGAAGCCTGAGGCCTATACAGTGGGGAGAACAAGAATTTGATACACTGCCGATTTTGCAGGTTTTCTCACTTACAAAGCACGTAGAGGTCTGTAATTTTATCATAGGTACACTTCAACTGTGAAAGACGGAATCTAAAACAAAAATCCTGAAAATCACATTGTATGATTTTTAAATAATTAATTTGCATTTTATTGCATGAAATAAGTATTTGATACATCAGAAAAACAGAACTTCATATTTGGTACAGAAACCTTTGTTTGCAATTAAGGAGATCAGACGTTTCCTGTAGTTCTTAACCAGGTTTGCACAGACTGCAGCAGGGATTTTGGCCCACTCCTCCATACAGATGTTCTCCAGATCCTTCAGGTTTTGGGGCTGTCGCTGGGCAACACAAACTTTCAGCTCCCTCCAAAGATTTTCTATTGGGTTCAGGTCTGGAGACTGGCTAGGCCACTCCAGGACCTTGAGACACTTCTTACGGAGATACTCCTTAGTTGCCCTGGCTGTGTGTTTCGGGTCGTTGTCATGCTGGAAGACCCAGCCATGCCCCATCTTCAATGCTCTTGTTGAGGGAAGGAGGTTGTTGGCCAAGATCTCGTGATACATGGCCCCATCCATCCTCCCCTCAATACGGTGCAGTCGTCCTGTCCCCTTTGCAGAAAAGCATCCCCAAAGAATTATGTAAATGTTTCCACCTCCATGCTTCATGGTTGGGATGGTGTTCTTGGGGTTGTACTCATCCTTATTCTTCCTCCAAACACGGCGAGTGGAGTTTAAACCAAAAAGCTCTATTTTGATCTCATCAGACCACATGACCTTCTCCCATTCCTCCTCTGGATCATCCAGATGGTCATTGGCAAACTTCAGAGGGGCCTGGACATGCGCTAGCTTGAGCAGAGGGACATTGCGTGCACTGCAGGATTTTAATCCATGACGGCGTAGTGTGTTACTTATGGTTTTCTTTGATACTGTGGTCCCAGCTCTCTTCAGGTCATTGACCAGGTCCTGCCATGTAGTTCTGGGCTGATCCCTCACCTTTCTCATGATCATTGAGGCTCCACGAGGTGAGATCTTGCATGGAGCCCCAGAACGAAGGAGATTGACTGTTATCTTGAACTTCTTCCATTTTCTAATAATTGCACCAACAGTTGTTGCCTTCTCACCAAGCTGCTTGCCTATTGTCCTGTAGCCCATCCCAGCCTTGTGCAAGTCTACAATTTTGTCCCTGATGTCCTTAGACAGCTCTCTGGTCTTGCCCATTGTGGAGAGGTTGGAGTCTGATTGATTGAGTGTGGACAGCTGTCTTTTATGCAGATAACGAGTTCAAACAGGTGCAGTTAATACAGGTAATGAGTGGAGAATGGGAGGGCTTCTTAAAGACAAAACTAATAGGTCTGTGAGAGCCGGAATTCTTACTGGTTGGTCGGTGATCAAATACTTATTTCATGCAATAAAATGCAAATTAATTATTTAAAAATAATACAATGTGATTTTCAGGATTTTTGTTTTAGATTCCGTCTTTCACAGTTGAAGTGTACCTATGATAAAAATTACAGACCTCTACGTGCCTTGTAAGTGGGGAAACCTGCAAAATCGGCAGTGTATCAAATACTTGTTCTCCCCACTGTATATAGAAGAATGTGCCATTCACAAGGCCTGTGATGCATATCGGCCGCAACCTTTTGATGTTTGATGATCCTTTTAACAGTCACTTTGGTTGTTTTACACTGAAGGCAAAACTTGTAGGGAAGGCATGGCGATTGTGAATATGATAGCTCCAAAAAAAGTCATTGGCTTCACACGTCATCAAAATGGCAGCCGTATTATTTTACAGGTCACAATCGGGGGTGGAGTCAGGCCAGCTGTCCAACTAATGGGTCAAAAGGAGCATTATGCACAGATGGACAAACAAGCATATATTATTCACCATGAGCCAACCTTTCGATATTTTAAAATTACAAAGTAGTTCTGCCAAAGCAGTTTCTTGGGTTGGGTTACAATCTTGGATGGGTTGACACTCCGATTCAGGAATTTGGAATTGAGCCAGCATGCCGGTAATAGCTCACCATCTCTTCGTGAATGACTGACACCATGTAATCAACTAATGCCAGCAGACAGGAGAAAGCCCAGTGTTGGCTTAACAGTTAAGGTGGCTGGCTTAAGATGTTAAGTTTGAGCCCATGTCATGCAATTAAATAACACCAGGTGGGTGGACTCAGCCTGCCATCCTTCTGAGGTTGGCAAAATGAGTGCAAGCTTACTGGAAATGGGGCACTGCATCAGCAGAAAAGCAACACTTCCAGAAAATTATGCAACCAGCAGCCACAGGCTGCATATGAAATGGTGAGCAGACAGGACATTCAGTTTAACATCATTTTGAAGGACAGCACACATTTATGTATCGCTATATGGCTACGAAACACCAGGATCAAAGCTTCTAATTGGGCTGAGATTCAAACCCAGGCTAGCCAACTCAGAGGTGAATGTGTACACATGTAGGCTATCCTGCCAGCCCTACCTCAATGGAGTCTTCGATATAATCCTATGGCAATACAGTTGACTGGTCATTCCTAAGAGTCCTCAACTACCCACTGATCCAACCATTAAAACTTTCAAAAAACTGCCCAAACACTCCCTTGTACCACAAAGTCCCACCAGTCTTCCTTCCACAACAGAAAATCCCCCAGCATTTTAATTCATCATTTCAAAAAGGATGGGCTGCCAATTCTCTGCACTACATTTTGACTTATTCCAACTAAATATTCTCCCCCCCTCCCCCAGACTAAATATGCCTTCCACCACCCCCAGACTATGCCCGCCGAAACCTAATTTCCATTAAATTCCCTCATCATGATACAATTCCTTTATCGTTTGAACATTACGATCCAACATAGCTCAATTTCCCACTGGAAAATGCATCACTGCAACAAGCTCAATAACTGACAACAGTCGACTCAGCAAGCAGCTAAGTTGACAAGTGTGTAGGTTATGTTCTTGGTGGTACAGGTCAGCAGCCAGGTGGCCGTACAATGGCACGCAATGCTAAAGGGTGTGCCAAGACAGCAGCCAACAAGTTTAATTTTACCCATACTAACATTTACACTGCTTCCCAATCAAATTCCTCCTCTCTTCAGGACAACGTTTCCCATCTACATGCTGAATCTCTCCATTTGCAAAGCACAAAGGTTAAATGGCAGTTACATTTTTTTTTACATGCCTGCACCATCACCTTGAGCTATCAGATTCAGGAAAGCCAAAAAACTCAGACACACAGGTGCAAATTAACATTAGGATACATATAACGTGATGGGGATAGGTAAGAATAATGAAAATAGGGACTTCATAACGCAAGGGGCAGTTTTGGAGCAAGTGACACAGGACAAGGATCTGGTGGTGCTAATAGATATGGGGGGGGCAAGGGGGAGCAGAGAGCACACACAGCAGCTGATAACTACAAGTAAAGGTAATTGGGGTTTGAAGTTGGATTTGTAGGTGGATAACATAAATCAAAAGAGGCATTTGTTATATTAACACTGTCCAAGAATTTAGTGAGGCCTCATCTAGAATATTGTGTGCAGCTTTGTTCACCCCATGTGAGGAAGGACATATCTACCATAGAGAGGGTACAGGGCAGAGCAACTAGATTGATCCTGTGCCTACGAGTAGCAGCTGAAAGAGACAAGACTTTATACATTAGAATGGAGGTGATTGCAAGGGGATCTGATCGAGCTTGTTTAGACAACAAAGGGTAGAGGCAAAATAAATGAAGAAGTTTTTCAGCAGAATGGACAGTGACAGGACGAGCGACCACAACCTCAGAGTAAAGAAGACAATTAAGACGTTAAACCTTTTACTCAGAGGGTATTTAATGCAAGCAATGATCTTGTGGGAAATGTAGCTGCAGCAGTAACAGTAGATAAGTCTAAACTGGAATTATATTGGTACATCGATGACGACAGGTACTTTAGTTGTGGATGGGTCATTGTTATAACTACGAGTACTTGAAGTGCCCGTCGTACCACTTGAGTACTGTTATTGTCAGACAACTCATTTTACCATGTTCTGTGATAGTTGCGTTATTTAATTAGTTTCAAATTAAATTATTTTGTGTGCACATGTATCTTTACAATTGAATAAATACTTAAGTTCCCCCCCCCCTCCAAAAAAGTCGTACTCATTTTCATTTATGAAAAATGCAATCCTCGGAGTTTCGGACGGATGGACAGACGGACACACACAATTATAGTATGATGTGTAGTGATAGTGATGTCTGTGAGAGGATCTCTTCAAAAGGTCAAACGTTTGTTCATTTGTCACCGAACAATGAGAGAGAGGAGAGAGAGGAGAGAGAGGAGAGGAGAGAGAGGAGAGAGAGGAGAGAGAGGGGAGAGAGAGAGGAGAGAGAGGAGAGAGAGGAGAGAGAGGAGAGAGAGGAGAGAGAGGAGAGAGAGAGGAGAGAGAGGAGAGAGAGGAGAGAGAGAGAGAGAGAGGAGAGAGAGGAGAGAGAGAGGAGAGAGAGGAGAGAGAGGAGAGAGAGAGGAGAGAGAGGAGAGAGAGGAGAGAGAGGAGAGAGAGGAGAGAGAGGAGAGAGAGGAGAGAGAGAGAGGAGAGAGAATATCACCCTCATGGTCACATTTCAATGCTCTCCATCTAGAGGGAGAATGTCCCCGTTTCTGCTTCACTGCCCCCTACCCCTTCCAGACTCTTCCCCACTTCCTTTACCCCAGAGAAATTTAACACAAACTGATAATTAAAATAATGTGGTGTAGATGAAGCAGGCACAATGGGCCAAATGGCCTCCTCCCATATCCAAATTCCTCGTCATAATTCCTTGTACATCTACATCTACATCCACAAAGTTTTCTCAAAACTTGACTTTTTTTTATAGATGCCGCAAAGCACCTTCTCTTTTAGTCAGTGTACAGTAA
>NC_140970.1:18083799-18111299 GCF_056783735.1 Eptatretus burgeri
TATTTCGCATTCGGTGTAAACATCGCTTTCATCTCTACCACAAACCTGGTGTTGGCTTAACAGTCAAGGGGGCGAGCTTCAGATCTTAGTGTTTTGAGGTCAAGCCCGTGTCAAGTCGTTGAATTAACACCAGGTGGGCTGACTGGCCTACCATCCTTCCGAGGTTGGCGAAATGAGTATCAACTCTCTGGTAATGAGGGCACTGCATCAGCGGCACAGACACAACCCCCAGAAAATGATGCAAACCGAGCAGCCACAGGGGCTGCGTATGAATAAAATACATCGATAAATCGCTACCGGTTTGCGTTTCACTCAACGTCATTGTGGCATGAAGACATTGGCCGACTGTACTTGTAGGCCATCAAACAATCCATCAATCTCTGAGGTCACACTTCGTTTGGAATCAAAATCTCAATACATGCAATTTGCAGTGAAAGGAGGAGGTGAGAAAGGTGAAAAAAAAGTGGTGCCAGGCACAACAAATCCCGCCCATTCAAGGCATAAAGTTATTTTGGGGATCAGATTTAAATTTGATACATCCTTAACCTGAATGGTGATTATAAGGAATAGAATAAGGAATATTTTAGTCTGAGTTTGAAGTCAATTAAACCATTTTTGACGAAGTTATGAGTGAAAATTGTGTCAGGTCACGTTAGATCTGTGACCTGCACAGGTACCATGTAAACCTGTACTAACCTGTTCCATGGTGGGGTTGTCGATGACTAAACCATCTCCCCCACCAGGTTTTCTGGTGAGGGGGATGTTTGGATATGGATACCCAGCAGGATTAAAAACAAAACCTGTCAAAGGGTGGAGGAGCTCCTTGTGAGCCAACGGCCATCCATATCTAGTGCCCAACTGTGTCTGCAGACGTCCTCCTGCAGTTGGGTTACTTTTTATGAGGAGGTTGGTGGCAGGATTTGCACTCCAGCCACCGTAAAACCCTTCATTCCGCAAAACACAAAAACGCAAAAAAATCTGAAAACCCACTCCGTGGGAGTACCTCCTGTGCAGCTTCCCTTCGCAGGGCAGCTCACCGGATGACGGGATTGGGGCAAAGCCTTCGGGACCCCCAATCTTTGATGATAGGAGGGAAACCACGTGGTAGCATCCCTGGGTCAGATTGCGGGAGAGTGTGTCAGAGTGGTGCTGAGGTGTCGTCCACCAGACGGCGGTCTCCTTGGGTTAACCTGAGGCAGTCCCTTCGGGTGGGTGCCTGGAATGTCCTATCCCTAAGAGAGGATGATCACCTGTCTCTGTTATCATCTGAGCTCAAGCGTTTGGACATCGGGATGGCAGCTCTCTCTGAGGTTCGGAGACCGGATTGCGGCGAGATAATGGTGGGTGGTTACACCTACTATTGGTCTGGTCGCTCTGATGGTTACCATACCCAAGGAGTTGCTGTAGCTGTGTCCAATTAGCTGACCCCAATGATAATTGAGGTAACACCGGTCAACGAGCGTATTACGAGATTAAGGATTCGTCACTCCTTCGGTGTCATTTCCCTGGTCTCTGTTTATGCTCCGACTGAGGCGAGTGATCTCACCGTGAAGGACGCATTCTACGCCACACTCGAGTCTGTGGTTGATCAGTGCCCCAGACGAGATACACTTCTAGTCTTGGGGGATTTCAATGCATTGACTGGAACTGATAGGGATGGTTATGAGGTGTGTGTTGGTCCCCATGGGTCAGGAACTATGAACCAGAATAGCACTAAGTTCCTTGACTTTGCAAGGAGTCATGGACTTGGGGTGGCTGGTTCATGGTTTCAGCACCCACAAGCTCATCGCTGGACTTGGTATTCCAACACTGGTGGTGCGGCAAAGGAGATTGACCATGTCCTCATTGACGGTCATTGGAGGATGATCCAGAACTGCAGGGTCTACCGGAGTGCTCAGTTCCTCAATACTGACCACAGGCTTGTTGTAGCAACTCTAACGCTGCACCTTAAATCCTGGAGAATGGTACCATCCCAGCCTTGGCTGGATGTTGGCAAGCTCAGGGATGAGAGAGTAGCTGAGGAGTTTGCGAACAGGCTGAGTGGACACTTGGGGGGTCTGGGTGCTTTGGGGGGTCCTGAAGAGTTGTGCAGTGCCTTCAAGACCACCGTCCTTGATGTTGCCCGTGGATGTCTTGGAACTCACCGCAGGGCAAAGAAGAATTTTGTCTCTCAAGGGACACAGGATACCATTGACCAGAGTCGCAGGGCCAAGTTGAATGGCAGAGCTGAGCTGTTCAGGGAGCTGAGGCGTAAAACTGGACGTGCACTGAGGGTGGACAAGGAGGCCTATGTGCGAGGAATCTGTGAGGGGGAATAGCATCACCTGTGGACAGGTAATTCTCGTCCCGCTTACAGGGGAATTCGCGCATTGCGTTCATCCAAGCCCATCCCACGGAGCACTGCAGTTAGAGCAGAGAGTGGTAGGCTCTTGACAGAGGAGTCTGAAGTGAAGGCCTGCTGGGCCGGTTACTTTGAGCGGTTGTACCAGGCTGATCCCCCAGCTGTCGAGTTGGACGTTAAGGGTGTTACAATCCCTGTTGCTGACCCTCGAATCAACTGTGGTCCACCTTCGCTTGTGGAAACACGGGCTGCGGTGAACTGGTTGAAACGGGGCAAAGCTCCAGGGATCTGTGGCATCCATGCTGAACTTCTCAAGGCTGGTGGAAATGCTGCACTCATGTCGTTGCATGCAGTTATGTGCTCTGCCTGGAACACAGGCATCATCCCAACTGATTGGAAGAGGGGCCTTGTTGTTCCTCTCTGGAAAGGGAAGGGTGATCGCCAAGACTGCAACAACTACCGAGGGGTGACGCTCTTCTCAGTGCCGGGCAAGGTCTTTGCTCGGATAATTCTTGATAGGGTTCGCCACCATCTGCTTGAGCACCAGCGTCCAGAGCAGTCAGGCTTTACACCAAAGAGGTCAACGATTGACCGTATCCTTGCTCTTCGTGTCCTCACCGAACGCAGACGAGAGTTTCGGCAGGGGCTGCTTGCAACCTATGTTGATCTCTGTAAAGCGTTCGATTCAGTGAATCGGGATGTCCTCTGGAGGATTCTTGATCTTCGTGGGGTGCCACCAAAACTGATCGATCTGATGTCTGAACTCTACTCTGGTACTGAGAGTGCTGTGAAGTGTGGTGGTACCATCTCTGACTTATTTCCTGTTGTTACTGGAGTTCGTCAGGGGTGTGTACTGGCCCCCACACTTTTCAGCACTTGTATGGACTGGATTTTAGGGAGGATGTCAGAGAGATCAAGCTGCGGTGCATCGTTTGGGAATGTCAAGATCTCGGACCTTGATTTTGCAGATGATGCAGTCATCTTTGCCGAGACTTTAGATATCCTTTTGGGGGCCCTCGAGGTGGTGAATGAGGAGTCGGAGCCACTGGGATTATGGGTTTCTTGGGTCAAAACTAAGATCCAGGCTTTCGGTGACATCTTGGATGCTGCTGTCCTTCCTGTGTCTGTTTGTGGTGAGGATGTTGAGGTCGTGGAGAGATTCACTTACCTTGGTAGTGATATTCATGTCTCTGCTGGCTATGAGTCAGAGGCCAATCGACGTCTGGGTCGGGCCTGGGGAGTCATGGATTCACTGATCATGGGGTGTGGTGCTGCCGCTACCTGTGCGGGAGGACGAAAGTCCAAGTCTTCAGGTCCTTGGTACTTCCAGTCTTGCTCTATGGATGCGAGACTTGGACTCTGACCAAGGATCTGAGACGGAGACTTAATTCCTTTGGTACCAGGTCTCTTCGGAGAATCCTTGGCAATCGCTGGTCGGATTGTGTGTCTAACGAGCGGTTTCTGAGAGAGACTCGGATGAGATTTGTTTCCTGCATAGTCCGTGAGCGTCAGTTGCGGCTGTATGGACATGTGGCTCATTTTCCTGACGCTGATCCTGCTCACCAGATTCTCTCAGTGAGGGAGTCTCATGAGTGGAGGAGCCCAGTGGGCCGACCACATGCCTCGTGGTTGCAGTAGGTTGACCATCATCTCAAGGAGATTGGGATGGACCTGGCATCTGCTTGGGGGATGGCCAGACGGAGGCCCCTGGAGTACCGGCGGAAATTGGACGCAGCGACGCGCTGTTCTGGCACATGCTCCCATGCCTGACCTGACCTATGAGTGAAAAACGATTTTGACCGTTTCATGACCTGACCTTGACCTTTGACCTTATTGGACCCAAAAGTTAATGTGGTCGTCCGAGGTTCCTTACCCACCTGTGGATACAATTTGACAGTGTTTGAGACAGCCGTTTTCCCGTAAATTTGTATTTTCATAACCATGTTTTAGTTTTAATGGAAAATTTGTAATTTTGACCGATGGCCATGACCCCCAAAACTTCGGACCCGACCGATCTTCACAAATATGCATTTTTCACGATAGGATTGTAAGGATTATAAGTGACAAATAGAATAAGGTTCACTATAAGCTTAGTTTGAAGTAAATCAGATCATTTTTGACGAAGTTATGAGCGAAAAACGATTTTGATCTTTTCGTGACCTTGACCTTTGATCCAATTGGACCCAAAAGTTAATGGGGTCGTCCAAGGTTCATTGCCCACCTGTGGATTAAATTTGATAGTGTTTGCTAAAGCCATTTTGCCGTAAAGTTGCTAACAGACAGACAAACAAACAGACAAACAAACCGGATGATTACAATATCCCGCTCCCTCCCTCCGGGGGGGGAGGGGGGGGGATATAAAAGAAGTGAAAAGATGTGATTTTAAGAGAGAGATGCACAGCCTCATTGAGAAAATAGATTTGCATAACTGAGGAGCATGTCTGAAGCATAAAAAACTTGCCATCCGAGTGCGACAAACTACCAGGAGATTCCTGTTGTTGGATTGCAAGATGTGGTCAGGTCCGTCGGGATGATGCATCTCAGGTAGTGCACTACCTTTGAGTTGTCGAGTCTGGATGCGATTTTGTTCGAAACTGTTGCATCGGTATGTTCACAAGCTGGCAGAGGAGTCCTGTCATCACCAAGTGTGCCCGTTGCGGATGCCAGACGTCGGCCACGAGCACGACCGCTAGATGGAGCTGCAGAGTCGGCTCGACTGATCGGCCGGAATTTAGATCGTACTTCTTCGGCAAAGTACGGGTCCCTTTTTGGACCGAACTCGCCAATAGACAGTCCACATGGGGTAGGGTCGATTGCCAATTTCAATTTACCTAAATACCCACGTAGTCCAACCTACCGGGGAAATTCAACCTCGACGGCACCCGTATTTAACGAGCTGCTTAGAGGGCTCGTTCCGTGTGCGATCCGAGCGGTTTGATCGCCGAGTTCCGTCGGTCCCAGATACCCTGTTACAACGGCACAACGGCCTTGCTCATTCCCAACACGCAGCACGCTAAGTCAATGGAGGAATAGGCACGAACGAGCTGAAACATTGAACAATCGGGGTAGTTATTCACAATAGGGAAAGGCGAAACACAGAGCAGAATTAAACCGACTGTAAAAGCAATGCAGTCAATGTAAGGGCAAAAAGCACTTAACCATTCCTACTTAAAGATGGGGCCCACAGGACACGCACACGCACACACAAAGACCCAGGACGACATGGACCTTCCCGCCTCGTGCGGTCTTCGATGAGACGAGCGAACCAGGACGAGACCAGCCCAGCGTCCTCGAACTGCGACCCGTTCCCGAGATGACCAGCGAGCGTCCAGATGCGACCTGCACTCGAGCTGACCAGCGAGCGTCGGGATCCGATGACCACAGACGCGGGCGACCGGATGAGAGCAGACGCCGGCGACAGGACGAGACCAGCCCAGCATCGTCGAACTGCGACCCGTTCCCGAGATGACCAGCGAGCGTCCAGATGCGACCCGCACTCGAGCTGACCAGCGAGCGTCAGGATCAGATGAGCGCAGACGCCGGCAACAGGATCAGAACAATCTCTCTTTCTGTCCAAAGATCACCAATCTTTTTTCCTCTCGGAGGGAGGGGCCTCTTCTCCTAACCACTCGCCTCTTGATTGGCCGGAACCATCGCGCGATTCCCTGGCCACCCTCCATTGGACAGACGCACGGTAGGGAGGGCAACTCCCACCCTCCTGGGCGGAGTCCCGAGCGGAGGCGTTTGTGGCTCCTCCTCACCTCTGGCCGCGTGCTTAATGGCTATCGGGTGAGTCGGAAATGGGGAGGGTGAGACGCCCGCTCCTTGCCGATTGGCTAAGGCCGAGGTCACATTTGCCACGGCGGCCGTGGAGTCTCCAAAATCTGTGGCCACTAGCAATTATACGGCGGCCGCAGTATTTCCACGGTCACACAATGTTGCAGTCGCATATGTTTTTATTTTTCGGGGAGCCGCACTGCGTATTTAGAAATCGTGGAGACCGAAAACGTGGGGGTGCCGTACGGTCTTTGATTTGATGTCGCACGGTGATCTTAGGGCGTCGCTGCGGCGGCCATAGAATTTTCAAGGCAGACGCAAGGCGACCGCAGGGGGGGCCCTAAGGCAAACGTGCGGCCAGACGGACGGTAACGAGTGGGTATATATACCAGTTCTTTTTTTTACTGAAATAAAAATATAACAGTATTGTTACGTTTGAGGGGGGGGGTATGCATTCAAAGGGTAATTAGGATGTTTAATTAGGTATGCCATGCTGTTCGAGTTTACCAGGATCTCGATGTAATAAGTAGCAATTCAGTGGTGATAAGTTGTCTAGGAAATGTTCATTTCTTCAAGGGGGAAATGATAATTGTCACGTAATTAGATAGGAACACGGGATGGGGTAAGTGTGTCTGCGTAAACCCCTTTTAGCAGTCCCTGGAGGCTGGCCGTGACGTCACCGGACAGTGCAGCGGATGGCTCCGCCCCGTGATCACGATTGGCAGAAGGCGACGGCGGTGGGCCAATAAACGGCTCGATTGGAAGTGACGAGGACAGGAGGATAAAAAGGTTCTGTTCGGGGTCGAAAAGGAAGAGGAAGAAGATTACAACCAAAAAGATCGTGTTTTTTTGGTGTGGAGGCTGTTGCGAGGGGAGCATCCTTGTTGTTGTGCTGATTCGATCGTGTTCTTGATCATGTCTTGGAGCCTTGCTGAGCCTCGTGCCTCACCTTGGTTGGCTCTGGGCTTCTGCTGACTCGGAGTACGGGGTCGAACGACGGGCGGACCTGCCTCCCTCTCCTGCTCGCAACTTGGCGTCAGAACTGGTTCCCTGGCGGCTGTGAGCGGACTTGGGCCAAGACCAGGAGGTCGACAGCACCACGGTTTCTCCTGCCCCCCTGACGAGAGCAAGGCCAGCTCGTCCGACGCCGATCCAGGGACAGTTGCGTCCACACCACGGTCCAGCCTGACCACCAGAAATAGCTACGGTGTGTGTGTGTGTGTGTGTGTGTGTGTGTGTGTGTGTGTGTGTGTGTGTGTGTGTGTGTGTGTGTGTGTGTGTGTGTGTGTGTGTGTGTGTGTGTGTGTGTGCTTGGCGCCTTAGCGGGTTTGAGATCTGTATATTCATTGGAATTGTCTGTGTTTTTCCCCACGCCCGATCCCACACCATCCCGTCGAATCGCCCCGGATCCCTCTTCTTGCCGAGTCTTATTTCTGGTAATAATAAAAACAAATAAACATCATCAACTCAGTGAAAAGTGACTCGTGCCACCTTCCTCGTCCCGTTTGCGGTAGAGCGATTAGAACCGCCATGTTTGGGTTGTAAATAAATAAACCGCCTCCATCATTTCGGCTCATTCTACGTTGGCGGGACTGTTCAAGTCCCGTGGACGTCACAGTATATATAACTGAATATACAATAACTATAATATACCATGGTGGCCCCAGAATCCAAATGCCCCATTGTTTGAACAAATTGTTCAATTGTTTGTTCACGTGTCTCCCCCACCTGTTCGAGCCGCATCTTCGCGCTTTGTTCATTCAGTTCGTCGGTGGAAGTACTCGTGAAGGCATCTCTCGTGTGTCGATCGATACTTTAGGCCTCAGTCACATTTGCTCTACGGCGAGGATACGGTGGCCGTACGCCCTCTGAATTGACAGAAACGTGCGGCAGCCGCAGAGAAACTGAGGTGGCCTCAGGTTGGCCCTACGCCGTATGGCTATATTTTACAGGCCGTAAGGTCGCCGTGGAATTATAACGCGGAGTTATAACTTTTTTCATTTCTACGTTCACCATAGAAATTTGACAAGCCGTAATAAAAAGAACTGGTAAAAAAACAAAAAACAACCCATTCGTTACCGTCCGTCTGGCCGCACGTTCGGCTTAGGGTCCCCCTGCGGTCGCCTTGCGGGCACCTTGCGTCTGTCTTGAAAATTATATGGCCGCCACAGGGACGCCCTAAGGTCACCATGCGACATCAAATCAAAGACCGTACGGCACCCCCACGTTTTCGGTCTCCACAATTTATAAATACGCCCTGCAGCTCCCCGAAAAATAAAAACATGTGACTGCTACATTGTGTGACCGTGGAAATACTGCGGCCGCTTTATAATTGCTAGTGCCCGTACATTTTGCAAACCCTCCGGCCGCCGAGCCAAATGTGACTTCGGCCTTACCTCGTGTTTTCACCTTCATTTGTGATGTTTGTTTTTTTAATCATCTTATGTTTTAATTAATAACAAAACCAGGAGCGACTCCTTGAGGAATATCTGCCGACGAGAGATAACGATGAGAATCGTTCTACTGAGTAACCATGAAAAATATGCGTTTGCCTCATAACGTCACCAAATGACGTCATAATGTCTCAAACTTGACATATCTCGAAAGCACTCATCGAGGTGTTCAATTTGAGGTACTACACGATATGGTTCCTAAAACTTGAAAATTTGACCTTGGGGTCAAATATGTTTGACCCCAAGGTCAAATTTGAAGGCGCTAACCATGAAGGTAAAGGCCAATCGCCACCAAAAATTAATCAGCTGAGCGCCAGACCATGAACTATATTCCCATGAAGTTTGAAGATGATCCGATCAAAATTACTCAAAAAATCAGGGTTTCGTCGACTCCCCTGATTTACGACAAAGTGACCTTGACCTTTGACCTTGACCTTCAAAATTTTATGTGCTGAAAGGGACCTCTATAGGCCTCTGATATGCGAAGTTACAAAAATTTCCAATGACAACTGTGCTCTGCAGAATTTTTTTAAAGTTAATAAAAAAAAATAAAAAATAAAAAAATAAAAAAAAAACATACAAGCTGACTAACATATCTTGCAAAAACTTCGTTTTGGCAAGATAAAAAGCAATCCGATCGCGTGGTGTGACGGACTGTCGGGCAAGGATTGAATTTCACAGCAAAACCAGTTGTAATTTGAAATATCCATGATTACGTCAGCCCGATGCGTTTGATGAAAGTGATTGTGGTTCTGCGGGCATCATGTCTGATGACCTGCCCTGGGGGCAGCGCTCTCGCAGAGTGCGCGAGCGATCGGAACACGGGACAGAGCACGAGCCTGTGTGGACCTTTGGATGTGGTGATTGTACCAGTTTACATACAATGCACCGCCACCGAAGGTCATTTACTCATCTTATTTTACCTTAAACATGGGGAATTTCAGTTTAAAGTGTCTTGAAAGTGGGTTTTCTTTGGGTCCACGAACGGATTAATTCACTCCATTATTTCTTATTGGGAAAATATTTTTGGAATCCGAACTTTTTGCAATCCGAACAGCCTCCTGGAACGAAGTAAATTGGGATTCTGGGAGCATCACTGTGTATAGGCAAACACCTATACTCCGATCTCTAGCGGTAGCGCACGGTCGACGCATGGTCGACGCAGACTGCCACGGAGGCCGTACGTAGGTGCACGGCGGGCGTAGGGGAACCGTGCGTCGACCCTGCGTTGCCCGCAGGTAGTCACACAGACCGCAAGGCCACCGTACGGTGACCGTAGAACTAGTGCGGCAGCCGTAATTTTTTGGGGGTTGGGAAAATTCATTTTTCATTGAGAAGAGCTTACGGCAGCTGCACGAATAACGCAAGCCCACCGTACGCCCTACGTACGGTCGACGTGGAACACATCTACGTCATAGCTTCGCTTGTCGAATTGCTACGGCCAACGTAGAAATGAAAAAAGTTATAACTCCACGCTATAATTCCATGGCGCCCCTACGGCCTGTAAAATATAGCCAAACGGCGTAGGGCCTCCCTGAGGCCACCTCAGTTTCTCTACGGCCGCCGCACGTTTCTGTCAATTCAGAGAGCGTCCGGCCGCCGTATCCTCGCCGTAGAGCAAATGTGACCGAGGCCTAAGGAGGGACGCCATACCTACGCTAGACTCCGCCCACGCACACGCCTGCTGGCAAGCGCGCGAAGAATGCCGCGAGCGTCATGGTATCAGGATGGAAGTGAAGATGGCGTTGTTATCGTTGGTGTTGTTGTCGTTGGTGTTGTTATCGTTGGTGTTGTTAAATAAAAGAAAACCGGACAATTAAAATAACTTCACAGCGCATTTACATTTATTCACCCATTAGACTCGGAGATGGATTCTAACTCGAAACACGTACTTATCGAAATAACTAAGCTATAGGAACCTGAATGTCTGTGTGCTCATGGCTTCCACATTCGCAACATGCCATCCCTCAAGGCTCAGATGGACATCCGCTTGAGCATCCCGTCTCCTGCCATTCGTTGGTGGACATTAAAGATCCAAACATTGTATGTGATGAGCGGGCAAGTTATCGCCAGCACCTTGAACAAATTCCTGCCCAAATCTGCTCTAATCAAACATCAATTTTGGGAAGCTAGCATGACGTGGATCAAAAGTGTGCACACGTCATTCCCATATTACGTTTGTCCACACAATTTCAGGTGCGATATGGTGCTTGGATAGTAACAAGCTGGCATAAGACGTGCTCCTGTTTCTTCTGCACAAGGTTTAACTTGCTGATACTGTTGTGGGCCGGGGTTCGGTGGCGATAAACGACCACTCGGTGGAGCAGTAGAGCCGTCTCCCGCCGAACACCTGGAATTTAAAGGTTACCCCGGATAACTCTGGAGCCGTTGGGCCACTTAAAGACCGTGATCGCCAATTCTCTGGCGGTGTGGGGTAGGGTCAATCGCCAAATTTCAATATACTTAAGTACCCACGTCATCAAATTACCGGGGAAATCACAACCTCGGCCGACTCTGTCCGAACGGAGTCGCAGGTACCGACTCAGATCTGGTGTAACCGAGCGGAGTTACCAGAGCCGCGCCGGTCCCATTGACAGCTTACGGCACCGTATATTTCTTAGATTTTATTTTTGTGGGATTTGGTTTTTGTGCGGCCTTACTATTTCTCAATACGCACCATGCTGGGTCAATGAAAGAAAGCACAGAAAACGAGCTAGTACATTTAACACAGGGGTTTATTTATAAACAATAACAGGGGAGGGGAGCACACAAAGAGCAGAATTATCCGAATAAAAGAAATGCAGGCAATGTACAGTGAGCGAAAAGCACTTAACAGTTCTACTTAAGAAACTGGCACTAAAAAACACACACACACACACACACACACACACACACACACACACACACACACACAAAGAAATGGTGGCCGCGGCCTTTATTTTTGCCTATTCTTGCACCTTGTCCGCCTCGTGCGGTCTGGTCGAGCTTGTCCGGTGGCGGGACTCGAACCCGCCGCCAACAACGCAGCACCAAGCACCAGGGACCAGGAATGACGCAACGGACGCCAGCCAGCACAGGAACGGACCAGATGAGAACGCCAGCAGGCAAGACGAGGCTTCCTCTCTTTCTCCCTCTTCTTGACTTCACGACGGCTCGCCACCTCCTCTTATTCTTCCCCTCCCCCTCCCTTCGAGGGAACCGCTCTGAGGGACTCGTCTCTGGATTGGACGAGGGGCGAACATCCTATCTGGCTGGGTGGGGCCGCCCTGAGGTGGTCAGCCTCCTGATTGGACGAGGTGTCTCGAGGGGTGTGTCGAGGGTCTCGGAGGCCCGCCCCCCGAAGAGGCTCCATTGTAGCTTTTGGCATGCTGACCTCCCATTGGCTGGGGCGCGCATGCGATGCTCACCCTTCGCTCATTGGCTGGAGGAAACTTTCCATGCCCTTCCTCGGAGCGGAGCCTCGATCTGAGGTGACGGAGGCTCCGCCCACGCCTTCAGCCAAAAACACGTGGGCAATGGCGACCGGGTTGAGTGAGGGACGGTGCCGTTGTTGTTGTTGTTGTAGATGTATAAAACCTGACTATAAAATAACTCACAGCGCATACACGAAATTCTCATTCAACATAGGGGATGGATTCGAACTATAAACACATACTTATCGAAATAACTAAGCTTAGGGACTGCTGTCTGTTTGTGTGCAAAAGCTGCCAGATCCGTAACAATACAACATTGATACTCAGCAGTACGTGGACTAGCTGATTTCTCCAAGCAGTATCGATATATTGTGGCAGTGGTGGCAGTCATTGGTCAAGCCAACTTTCATTTTTGCAGACATCGGTGACCTTCACATCACGAGATGGCATCTGCATATTCTCTCCCACTACCTCCAGCTCTCAACATCCACAATTCTAATGCATTTCAAAAGTGGAAGAGGTTCGAACAGCTTGGAAAAACTATGCCATTATGACGAACCTCAACAAGAAGGCGCAACCAGTGCAGGTTGGAGACACTGTTCATGGTAACCAGGGAAGAAGCGTGCGAAGTCTGGTGGTGAACTTTTCACAGTACTGCCACCCACGCAAGAACATTCCCTTCAAGAGATACAAGTTCAAAAGGAGAGTACTGTCGTGTTCAGCAGTCTGTTAACACAGACCACTGAACAGATGGACCAAAACTGGCTGTCCTCCCTTGGACACGTCCGATTGATGGCGGCTTTGCGCACGCAGGAACGCAAGAAGCACATGAGGCTCTTAACTCTTTTAATGGAGGATATGGCGGTAGGTGAGAGGGGGAAGAAAAGGGATTCAATGAATAAATAATTATACACACAAAAATAAAATCTAAGAAACATACGGCGCCTGGCACCGGACTCAAGCACAGATGGGGAGGGAAACGAAAAATCGAGTGAGGCCTCAGCTGCACGTACGATATTGTTGTGGTTGACCAAATTCGCAAACCACCATTCAGGTCCCTTAGGTGAGATATCTCGGTAAGTATATGTGTAGTTAGGCCCAAACCCGTTGTCTCGAGGGAATAAATGTCATTCATGAGGGCTGCGACTCTTCAGGATAGCCGTTTTTCTTTTACTATCTTTATTTTGGACCAACCGCCATTATTACCACCACCAACCACGTCTCAACAGCCATCACAACAACAACCACCAACCACAACGCCGCTTCACCACAACCGCCACGACCTTTACCGTCACAACTCGCCACCATCGCATCACCGTCATCTCGCGCCACTCGTGGGCACCGATGCTGGACTCGTGTAGGGCGCGCACCGTGCAGCGTGTTCAAAAGCATCGCGGACTTTCTGAAGAAAAACGGATCAAAAACGACTCACGCCCACTTTTGTTCCGTCCAATCGGTGAGCGAGGGGCGGTTTGGCCCCGCCTCCAGGGCGTTGGAGGGCGGTCGCTATATGCAAATTCATGGATCAAAAAGCATTCACGCCCACTTTTCCTCGGGCCAATGGGGAGCCAGCAAGAGAGGTGAAAGGTCGGAGGCAGAGGGTCAAAGATGAAGGAGCGAGGCCACGGGGGATATAAGGGGCCGCGTTCGTCAGTCGAGGAAGTTCAGTTCGCAGGAGGAAGAGTTGAGTTGGAAGCGGAGGAAGAGTTGAGTTGAAGTGGCAGTTCGCAGTTGGGAGTTCGCGGAGTCGGAGTGAAGAGGACGAAGCTGTGGAGAGGCGGCGGCGGCGAAGGCGGACGAGGGGGTGCTCGCGTCAGATTCGGGGAACTGCGGAGGGAAAGGCCGGCGGCGCGACCGAGGTCGTGGTGGAGACGCTCGTCGCGGGACCCGAGATCTTCTGAAATCCTCCTTTCCCCGAGCATCAGCAACCCCCTCCTGTTTCCCCCCGCGCTGAGATAGTGCGACAAAAGGGGGCCCCCTTCCCACCCCCTACCAGACACCGTCCGCGAGGCCCGCGGAGTTGAGGCACCACTGCCACTTCGCGTCTCATCATCAGACGGGTAGGCCCGACACGGTCTCGGCCCCAGGCCCGCCTACCCCCCTCATCCTGGAGGGTGGTTCTCTTTTCTTTTGCTTTGGGAATATGTGTTGTCGGCGCCGTCTGTGAAGTAAAATTGTATAAGTGTTGCCGTGTGCTCGCGTAGTCGGTATTAGATCTGCATTGTCGCATTTGCTTTTTGTCTTCTTCTTTTCCATGTGCTTTTGGTGGAATTGTATATGTGTGCTTTCCGTTCATCTCGAAATAAATGTGCTTATTGTTGAACTGTTTTCCCGCTTCGCTTCGTCATTTCTTTCATTGAATCCCCATCTTGCTTCACGTAAAGGGTTGGTCGTGGGCAAAGACGCCCGATAATTAATCGAACCATCGAGGCCGACGAATAACACCGCTCGGTTATCCCGATAGTACGGAACGGGTCGCTTAAGTGGCCCGTGTCCGAAGTCGACCTGCGGCGAGGTGCGATCGCCCGGTCTACCCTCCGTGTGGGTACTTAGGTAGGTCGAATTTGGCGAGCAACCCTATCCCACGCGGGGGCCGATTGGCTCGATCGCGGTGAGACCGAAAGGTCCACCCGTGACTGGTTCCCGGCGTTAGTCCGAGAGGGTCACGACTGGATTGTCCATCCGGTGGGCGACGTGCCGCGATTCGAGTTGCGTGGCCGTCTGCACGCCGGCGGGCGCGAATCCGCGACAATATCTTAACCTTGAAGCCTAATAAATTATTACAACGCACCACCCTCTGTATGATGCATATTCAAACAAGACAATTCTTAAGCTCACATTTCCCTGCTTATTACATCGAGATTAGCTAACTACCTGAACACGGACCACAGTAATCTGTACATTTCCAACCATTCTAAGGTAATATCAACCCCTCAACAGAACTTGGCGGAGCGAGTGGAACAGAGCCCACAGAGCAGATTGCAGAACAAACAGGAAAGCCAGATGCCACACCGGGTGCAATTTAAACACTTCACTTTCGGACTATCTTCTCACACGTTCTTTAATCGTTTCAAATCCCCCCCCCCCTCCTTGATCCACGATCCACGTCTTTGGACCCTCCTTTCCACACTTCACCTGCATATCACCGCACCACTCGTCATCCTCCTTCTGACCAGGCACCATAGACACCCTCAGTTTCCCTCTCCCTTTTCCCCCTCTTCAGCGACTGGGTTTGCATTGCTGCATCAACATCGCCTGTTAAAAAGGTCGCCAACGCCTCGTACTTGGTCTCCCTCTGGACTTTTTAATTTCCTCGGGGAATTATTCTGTGGCACCTGTTTTCATAGCATAATTAAGATTGTTGAAGTTTCAGGACTGGGGTAACCACTGTCACTTGCGTTTGTGAATAATTGTATTTCTTTAACCACACCTCACTCATCCTTGCTTTCCTCTGCTGTACTTTCCTTCTTGTATTAAAACCCCTTGTTTACTTGTACAGATACCTTTCCTCACTTTTTTAATAATACACTTGATTGCATTATAAATGTAGCCAGTTCCAGTTCTTTTCCTCCAATGGTCCAGCATAATCCACACATAGTGTTAGCAGGGAAGTTCTGACCCACGTGATTTGCACGTTAGCCAGCACACACTCACTGTATCACTTAACTGGTTGCTTAACAACCCCCTGGGCCATGGAGTTATCCGAGGCAGGTGGCATCAGGACCGGGGGTTTGGGAGGAACTCGACTGCTTCCCCTCGTGTGGAACCCCAGGCCTTAATAATAAGACGGTAAAGTCTATAATTATTCCTAGTGGCCACTATATATAATCTATGATTCCAGAGTAGTGTATGCGAATCAGAGAAATCCATCATCAGTCAATTGTACGATGCCAAAATAAATTGTTTTGTACCTATTGACACCAAATATTAAGGGAATTCAAAAAGTATGTTCCTGAAGGTTGATTCGATCACTTGAATAATTTCCCCTACTATTCTACCATTGAGTGTTGGTATGTCAAGGATCCTCGTTTTGGTGCCTTTCTCCACTTCAAAAAATTGAACCAGAATCGTCAGCAGTTATTCTGGGTTCTTGTCATTGCTCTCATCAATAATCACTGAGAAAGGACCTGTCTTGCATCTTTCAACAACTAGATCTGTGTCGGCCTTAACTAGACTACCTTTTATTATTTTTGAAGCCTTTGTCTTCCAACATGCAAATTTTGCAGCAATTTGGCTGTCCGGGAACATTTCTTTCATGAGCTTGGTAAAATGATCGGCAACTGTCCACTGGCGAATTATGTTCGGCCATGAACTGAACCTTTGCATTTGTCAAATCTGCCTCAAATGGCTCAGGTCATTTCCTTTGAAAACGAATGCCCAAAGGCCAAAAATGTTTACTTTTCTTCACACATTCCTTTTGACCTGCAGTCTCAAAATGCATTTTCAAGTCATATTGACCTGAGACCAACACCTTTATGCTTCCGTTACACAGAACACAAAAGATGTACTCATCACCCTCCAGGGAAGCTCGAACGAGCCCACAATACCTGGGCATCGTCATTCAGCGAGATTGCCACGTTTTGCGTCTCTTATCTATAACCCTTCGTGCATGTAGCCAAGCCATTCATCTTACAACTGGACTTTGTGAGACGAAAGAGCGGAAGTGCACTTTGTCTGCTACAAAATGGCTGATTGAGTAGAATTGACAATGGAAAACTTTTTACTTGACTGATTATTTTCTTCCAGTCATATTTTTGTTTGCCCATGTTAATTTTCGTTTGCCTGTATTTTTTAAACTGGCAAAAAAAACAACCCCCCCACCCCCATAAAATATGGGAAATACAGGGCAGGTTGACATGTAAGGGAACCTCTGCAGTCATACCAGGACTTTAAAAATTCCTTGATGCTCAGAATTTTAAAAGAATACTAGACAACCAGTGAACCCATTGGGTTCCGGCTGTGACAGTGGTTAATGAAAAAAAAATATTTCAAGAAAAAAAAAGATAGCTCCAGCAAACTGTACCGCTGAGGTTGTTTGCATTAATAAAATTCTCCCAAAGAGTACTTGACTGAATTGGGAATTGATTTTTTAATAATGTTTTTCATTGCCCGATTTGAACGAAACTTGATATTGCGCGTCAATGTGAAAAAAAACAACAGAGAAAAGAAAGTCGAAGAAATTATTGTGCGTAATCTTCGAAACACAATTTTATTTATTAATGAACACGGAAGTATTAGATCAAATGGCGGTTTATTTTATGCTTAAAAATAAATCGTTCTTTGTCTGTACCAAATGTTTGAGATTTTTAAATAAATAATTTCAAGAAAAAATAAAACCAAAAAGATCGCTCCAGCGAACCATATCGCTGAGGTTGTTTACATTGATCAAATTCTCCCGAAGAGTCCTTGACTGAATCGGGAATTGATTTTTTTATAATTTTTGTCGTTGCCCGATTTGAATGAAACTTGATACTGCAGACCGCAGGAGAATGGTAAGGTGACACTAAAATGTTTGTGCTATCGTGTACCGTTTTGGCTGTATTTCGGGAACATACATACATACAACATGAGAGTTTTAGTAATATATAGATAGGTAGATGTTAGCAACCATAGCACAAGCTTTTATGAGCCAAATGGCTTCCTCCTGCATTGAAGTTATTTATAAGGGAACTCATGTACAGGAGGCCGATGAATCGTATGACCAATATTCTACATACATACATGGGACCATACTCTGTGTAGAGCGTTGGTGCTGCTTCAGCAGTCTCCGTGGCGATTGGACACAATCCTGGATCGGTCGCTACTCCGATACAGTATACCAGCAAGCTGGCACTCATTTTTCCGACCTCGGAAGGATGACAGGCAGTCAGCCCTACTTGGTATTAATTCAACAGCCAAGTGGGATTTGAACTCAGGATCCGAGGATCCCAAGCCCACCACCCTAACCATTAAGCCAACACCAGGCAAAATATCATACAACACTGTGAAAACCTACTGAAAGCTGTGATTTTCGTTCAATGACACCAGAAGGGATACTCCAAGACCTGATTGTGTTTGGGATCGCAGAAACCAAGGTGTGTGAGAGGATGCTCCAATAGCCTAACCTCACCTTGTTGACAGAAGACGGACGAGATTTGTCACGCAGCTGAAAGCATATTGGTACAACTCAAAGTTATCGGAGATTTGAGTGGGGAGAATGTGATTGCTGTACGGAAACTCAAGGAGACCTGAAAGCACGATGGAGGTACATGTCAAGATGAATCCAGAGGCTCCCCAAATACTTGTGAGTGTTGGAACTGCAGGAACAGACATGCTTTCCGTTGAAGAGAGCTGTGCCCTGCCTTTAGGAAAATGGGCAGCAAGTGAAGCAAAACCAACCATTTTGCAGCAGAATTCCATGGAAGAGAATCACCTGCACACAGAAATACAGCCAGAGCAATACATGGAGTATTCTGGGTACCAGCAGAATAAAAACAATGGTACCACCTTCCATAGGGATTGTCTGTACTCTTATTCTTTTTAATGCCAAGTGTTAAGAAAGGAAGTAGGATGTACCATTTTTAAACTCTTTGGTGTAACTCAGTCATGGTTTGAACCACCAACCTCCCAGATTGGGAGCAGATGCTCTAACCATTACACCATCAATTGAAACAACATTGTGTTTTTTTTCTAAATTCAAAACAGCTTGATTTTGCTTTCTTTTTCTGCAAGAGAAAGGATGCGACATGGAGTGCTAGTTTGTACCTGTAATTTCTGTCTTTCAGTATATGGCACTTGGTGACATTCTGGTTTGAGTTGGACTCCTGTTTCTCCTGCACGGGTTTGAACTTGTTAATAAAACATTATCACTCAACAGCACAAGGACTACAGTCCAAGCAGTATCGACACATATTTAGTTCGTGGAATACTTGGGCCAAAAACTTTCTCCAGCCAGAACTCACAAGAAGGTGGGAATCATTAAGGCCGTTTGAGAAGTGATTGAAGTTATGCAAGATGTGATTATGTGACTAGGTCAGAGATGGAGGTGGGAACCTCCTTCCATTTGACTTTAAAGGAATACAGAGTTAAAAACTATACATTGGTGCACTGGGAACCAGTGAAGTGTTTTGAGAATTGAAGTGATATGATCAAAATTATGAGCTTGGCAGCCACATTCTGAAGGAATTGTAAGGCTTAAGAGAAGGGGAAAGTAAGGCCCGAACAGGTAAGTTGCAGTAATTCAAGCATGGTGTTATGAACATGAAACAAACTTCCAGGGGTCTTCCAATTTTGATACTTGTGAGGACATTTTGGCAATATTGTACAAATGGATAAAAATAAATTTACAGCTAGCTTTTAGAAATATGTGGAACGTAGCAAAGGTCAGGTCAGGTATGGGAGCATGTGCCAGAACAGCGTGTCGCTGCGTCCACTTTCCACTGGTACTCCAGGGGCCTCCGTCTGGCCATCCCCCAGGCAGATGCCAGGCCCATCCCCATCTCCTTGAGATGCCGGTCAACCTGCTGCAACCACGAGGCACGTGGTCGGCCCATTGGCCTCCTCCACTCACGAGGCCCTCCAGCTGAGAGAATCCGATGAGCAGGATCAGAGTCAAGAAAACGAGCGACATGTTCACACAGCCACAGTTGATGCTCACAGACTATGCAGGTAACATATCTCATTTGAGTCTCTCTCATCAACCGCTCGGACACAAAGTCCGACCAGCGATAGCCAAAGATTCTCCGAAGAGACCTGGTACCAAAGGAATTAAGTCTCCGTCTCAGATTCCTGGTCAGAGTCCAAGTCTCATATCCAGAGAGCAAGACTGGAAGCACCAAGGACCTGAAGACTCAGACTTTCGTCCTCCTGCACAGGCACTGGCAGCACCACACCCCACGATCCAATGAATCCATGACTCGCCAGGGCAGACCCAGACATCTATTGACCTCTGGCTCACATCCAGCTGTGATGAGGTCACTGATGGTACAGCCACTCAAAGTAACTGGCCCAGCAGGCCTTCACTTCAGACTCCTCTGTCAAGAGCATACCACCCTCAGCTCCAACTGCAGTACACCGAGGGACGGGCTTGGACGAACGCAATGCGCAAATTCCTCTTAAAGCAGGACGAGAATCACTTGACCACAGGTGATGCTCAACCCCCTCACAGATTCCTCACACACTGTCCTCCTTGTCCACCCTTAGTGCACGTACAATTTTACGCCTCAGCTCCCTGAACAGCTCAGCTCTGCCATTCAGCCTGGCCCTTCGACTCTGAACAATCGTATCCAGTGTCCTTTGAGGCAAAATTCTTCTTCGCCCAACTGTGAGTTCCAAGACATCTACCGGTAACATCAAGGACGGTGGTCTTGAAGGCACTCCACAACTCTTCAGGATCCCCCAAAACACCCAGACCCCCCAAATCTCCACTCAGTCTGTTTGCAAACTTCGCTGCTACCCTCTCATCCTTGAGCTTGCAAACATCCAGCTTTGGCTGGGATGGTACCATTCTCCTGGATTTAAGCTACAACTTTAGAGTTGCGACAACAAGCCTGTGGTCAGTATTGAAGAACTGAGCACTCCGGTAGACCCTGCAGTTCTGGATCATCCTCCAGCGACCATCAATGAGGACATGGTCAATCTCCTTTACCACACCACCAGTGTTGGAATACCAAGCCTAGTGATGAGCCTGTGAATGCTGAAACCATGAACCAATTACCCTAAGTCCATGATAGTCCGGCAGATATGTGAAAAAAATGTGCCTTTAGTGATACAAGCATGAAATTTGGCACACTGCTCGGGCAGTATCTTACAAAGATTTTTGGATATAGGGACATTCCAGATTCTTCCCAGAGCCAAAATGGCGGCCATTTTACAAAATAGCCGATTTTGTGTTGTACAAGGAGGATACATGTGGATACAACTATATTTAAGAAGCATACCAGTGGTTTTATTTCACTAAATATAGATTCTAGCAAATAAGAAATAGCAAATAAAGGTGACAAAGCGTGAATAAACCATTTATTTGGTCATCTTTTGGTGCATTTTTGCACTTTTGGACGGTTTTCTACAACAAACTCTTCAAAAAACTGTTATCAAGCACCATGGAATGACTTGTTCATTTAACACTCTTGAACTCAGAGGAAGTGCTTCTGTTTGATCCTTACATCAACTTACAGAGTCAAAATTATACAGTGGAACCTCTAGATCCAGGTAACAGAGTCTACTATGATGCATGGATACATGTGTACATGTTACATAATTATCATCTGTGATCTCTCTTGTCCCAGTTCTATTCTCTTGTACACTCCCCACCACAGTGACATAGAGCTGTGCACTGGAGTGCAGCCTTGACACACTTGCACTGTCTTCTGCATCCCTTCTTGCAGCCACACCTTAGTAGTTGCCGACATGCCTCAGTTGCCTCTGGGAGGGTTGCCAGTATATGTCCCAGCCATTATCGGTGTGAACCCACCCCCAGTCACTGGGCGATGGGAGCTCTGGTGTGGACACCATCATCTGGCCCCAACAGTAGCCGGCTTGGTAGGTAGCTCTCTTGATGTGCTGTTTCAGGGCTTCACGAGTTGGTGGGAGAGCATCTATTGATCTGCCATTCTGGGTGAACAGATGCTTGCAACACTCATTGACATGTTCCTGGCTACTGGTGCGATCATAGAGCACAACAACAAAACGCTCCAGTGCATCCATGTGGTCATCTACGGCTGAAGGAGTTGGCGTGGCAGCCAAGGCACAGAATGCTGCAGTGACATCAGTGACCTCATCACAGGCTTTCCAGGTTTCCCATGCTTTTTTTCTTCCCCCTGCCTCCGAAGCTTGAAACGGTGTCGCATCCAGTGAGGGCATGGAAGAATGGCAAACCTCGACACTTGTTGGGTCCCAGTGCCACAGACATCTCGTGAGCTGCCAAGAACCTGAAGTTCGAGCCTGTGCCAAAAGCAACCCAGAGCTCATCAATGTCCAGATGTCCAGTTGCTGTCACCGCAAGGACCACGACATCAGTGTCTACTGTACGGATCGACACTTTGCTGTATCCCTGCCTCACAGCGCCTTCAGCATGGAGTAGCATTCTTGTGTCAGCCTCTTCATGGCTACAAGGGGCAAGACCATCAACATCTCGGGCAGGCTTGTGCTCCTCCATGTCCGGAAAATATGTCATGATCCGGTGCTTGAGTTTGGTCGAGTGAACACGTCCAGTCAAGACTGTTCCAAGCTGTTTCAGCCGGTTGTTGTACAGACTTGTTAGGTCTGCCAGCTTGAACACTGGTGCCACAAGAGCGTCCATGCGGGCATCATCGATGTAGGACACCAGTTCTCCGAGAGCTATGCCATGATTGATATCATCCTGGTCATCCAAGGTTCTCTTTGTGTCCCTTGCTTTGTTATAGAGGGAAACCAGACACTTCACATGGTACAGGGCATCTTGCGCCATCATATCTCCAGCACTCAGTTTAGCAATAAGTGGCTTGTCTTCTCGTTTCAGAGCACATTTCCTGACTCGTCTGTCCAGGTCAAAGGTAGAAGCTTTGCGCAAAGACTCGTTACCTGCTGGCTTGTCACAAAAGAAACACGTTTCGAGCAGTGACTCTGTGCGGTCCACACTCTGACGGGTATACTTTCGTGTCACGCCTTCGGTATCCCCACTGGTTGTTTTCCTCTTCTCTGCCCGAATCAATTGAGTTTTGTTGTATTGTAGTCTGCACGAATCATGCCACTTAGCCCTGTGGTGCTGGAAGGTGGACTCAATACCCTCACCGTCGTCCAAGCGGGACATGTCGAGAGATTTTGGCAAGCAGTCGATCTCACTGAACCTGAGGAGGTTGTCTGCCAGAGTCTGGTATCCAGACCCTCCTGTGCTTCGCTTGGAGTCAGCTGGACAATGAAGAGGCTCAGTGGTGTCCATCTGACACAGCTCACATAGGTTCCAGTCTGTCTGGTTAATTGATGTAACAGATGTACTTGGCCCTCGCTGCTGCGGGTCTAATAGTTTGAAATGCTTGGCTATTGTCTTGAACCACCACCAATCAGTCACTGTAAAATTGGGAAGAACCACCACCAAGCAGGGGATTAGTCTTTGGGTACACTACAGTGGAGTTATCACCTGAAAACAGAATAGCAGAGTTAAAATGTTTTCAACTACGAACCCCAGCCCAGAGGAGATGCATATATACACAATGGCGATCTTAGGTGATTGTCACTCGATGTCCCCAATAGGCCACCATACATTATTTCTTTGCGCTGGACAGGACCATGTTAAACCCAAATCAATATGAACACACCATTGTAGTTTGAACATTTCTATTATGCAATCATGAAAATTAATACAGTGAGTACATCAATATCGATTTCGCAAATTTATGCATTTAATCGCGACATTGCCAGCTACCAGTATGTAATTAATAATGGAAATATTCATGGAGTCTAAGTTCCTTTCACCAAATTTGATTTTTGATCTATTTATATTTCCAGAAACAATATTCAGGTAACATTCACATGCATGATCATATTGCAGAGCTCTTGTTCCAGCCATGCATTATTGCGATGGTAAACTGTTATCTGTGTCCCTCATATACCACCATAGATGCATTTTTTAGTCAAATATGAAGTAGATAATGAAGTATGTGCATACTAGTTGATAATAATCATATTATACTCACTACATTGTGTTTTGCACCAAGTACATATGACTTTGCTGACCTTGTAGGCAGAATTTGTTATTCGTGGCAGCCATTTTGTAAAATGGCCACCATTTTGACCCTAGGGGTAATCTGGAATGTCCCTATATCCAAAATGTTTCCGAAGGGTATGCTATAACTGTGTACCAAATTTCATGCTTGTATCATCAAAGGCACAAAACTACCAGAATATTTCACATATCTGCCGGACTATGACTTCTTGCAAAGTCATGGAACTTCGTGCTATTCTGGCTCACAGTTCCAGACCCACATGTCTCATAACCAATGGGGACCAACACATGTCTCATAACCATTCCTATTAGTTACAGTCGATGCATTGAAATTCCCCAAGACTGGAAGAGCATCTCGCCTGGGGCACTCATCAACCACAGACTTGAGCGTGGCGTCGAGATCACTCACCTCATTTGGAGCATTTACAGCGACAAGGGAAATGACACCCAAGGAGTGACGAATCCTTCGTCTCATAATATGCTCATTGACCGGTATTAGCTCAATAATCATTGGAGTCAGCTTATTGGACACAGCTACAGCAACTCCTTGGACATGGTAACCATCAGAGTGACCAAACCAATTGTAGGTGTAACCACCCACCATGATCTCGCCACTATCCGGTCTCAGAACCTCAGAGAGTGCTGCAATACCGATTGTTCAAACGCTTGAGCTCAGATAACAGACAGGTGATCATTCCCTCTTCGGGATATGACATTCCAGGCAAACACCCGAAGGGACCGCCTCAGGTTAACCCAAGGAAACTGCCATCTGGTGGACGACACCTCAGCACCATCCCGACACACACTTCCGCAATCTGCCCCAGGAATGTTACCCCCTGGTTTCCCTCTTATCATCAAAGATCGGGGGTCCCGAAGGCTTTGCCCCAATCCCGTCATCCAGTGACCTGTCCTGTGAAGGGTTGCTGCATAGGAGGTACTCCCACGGAATGGGTTTTCAGATTTTTCTCATGCTTTTGGAATGTTTGGCGGAATGAAGGGTTTTGCAGTGGCCGGAGTGCAAATCCTGCCACCAACGTCCTAATAAATAGTAACCCAACTGCAGGAGGACATCCTCAGACACAGCTGGGCATTAGATATGGATGGCCATTGGCTCACAAGTTGCTCCTCTGCCCTTTGACAGGTTTTTTTCTTCATCCTGCTGAGTGTCCATATCATATACTCTCCTCACCAATAAACTTGGTGGGGGAGACAGTTTCGTCGCCGACAACCTGACCATGGAACAGGTTCGTCCAGGTTTACATGGTACCTGTAGCAAGTCACAGATCTAATCTGACCTGACACAAAAGCAGAAGGGAAGGGCAGGATGAGATTTAACACATAATTAAGGATTCATTGTATTATCTTGCATGAATTTCATTGGTTAGTCCTCCTCACCTATTCTTCCTCCAACTGTCCCTCTGTTGTGTCCCTTAACACTGCTGTAGGTGTGGGGTTTTTTGTATTCCAAGTTAAAGCTCGTGTCAGAGCTCTCGTATCACAAGGCACGAGATAAGAGGGGCAGGAGAGGGAAGCCCAAAACAGTGGGGAACAAAGACAATCGGAGATCTGCGGAAAGAAGAGGGATGGGCCAGGGTAGACGGGGTAAACAAAATGGACTTTCAGGAAGGAAACCAGGGAATATGAAGAAAGTGGGTTTGGGGTGGATTAATGGGGGTAGTAAAGATCATGGTTTTGGATAGGTGAAGATATGAGAAGGTGGTGAAGAGCTGTTTTGAAAACCTGGAGGGAGGAGTGGGATTGAAGGAAGTGGGAGTTTGTTCCAGAGGTGGAAAAAAAGGGGAATAAAGAGGAATTTCCCACTCCACTGTGTTCTTACTGTCGTGTTCTGTTGTCTTGTAGAGTTGTAGCTCTTCCACCAGCCTCAATTTTGTGTAAAAAAAAAAAAATACACAAGAAAAAACTCCTGAAAGTCAATATCCTTTTTTTTTGCTGTCTTTTTGTCTTTGCTGTGCTGAGAAATGCCTTTGCAGTTATTTAGATTTGTTATAGTATACCCATTAAAAATATTGTCATGGAGGTGACCGGGTTCGAATTCTGTTCCTGTCAGCAGTTATCGCAAGGGTGCTGGGGGTTCGAATCGCTCATACCTAAACTCGTGGTAGCCAGGAGGTTAACACCGACCAACCTCCTGGGACGGTCGAGCGGTCCTTATTCCTCGGAGGCGGACATGCTCATTGACATGGACGTCAGCTCGCGTCGAAAGGTATGGCGGATGGCAACGCCGCTGTATGGGGGATGACGACAGAGCCCAGTGAGGGCAACAGCGGATGGAGGAGTACTCGGAATGGAATGGAAGGACAGCACGAGGGGGCTTGACCCACGAACAATAATGAAGATTACAAGGAGAATAATATAACAAATTTAATAAATAACCAGCCGGGAGGTGACGATGGTTGGCGGGCATTATTGAACAATGCCACGATAGGTACAATTGAGTTAGTGGAAGCTTTTGAGGAAGCCCAACTGTAAACACCTATCTCTTCCGTCAAAAATGACCAAATCAAATCGGATTTTTTATATGTTGTACTTATGGACATTACGCACAGCTTCTTGGAAATGAAATTGCGAGAAAAAAAATATAAAAAATTCAAAAGTTCAAGTGGGTGTGGCTCCACCCAAAAGGGGTGTGGGACGCCCCTCATACAAAAAGACACAACTAGACCATGATATCTAGCTTGTGTCCAAGTTTCATCAAGATCGCATCAAACGTCACGGAGCTATGCTCTGGAGAGAGTCACATACAAACAAACAAAAAAACAGACAGACAGACACACAGACACAACGAAAATAGTGGTCACTGCTGGCGCCCGCGAACCAACTGCTGGCGCCCGCGAACTAATTTCTATGATCGAGGCCTCACACACACAAACGCAAACACAGACAAAGGGTGACAAACGAAATAAAACCGCCTTTCCTTTTAAAATAAACTGATACTGGCCCTCGTCGATCTGGTGTTGGGGAGTTTCATCCGGCACGTGCACTTGCAAGCAAAATGGCGCCGTCTCTTGTCGAGCCCGGGAGGAAGGCGCCTCCACCATCCACGTGCACACGCAGGCAGAATCGTGCTTCCCGTGTAGTCGCTTTCCAAACTCTACATGCACAAATCCGGCCAGCACCTCCTCGATTGGCTCGAGACGTGAACTCCACCCTGCTCGATTTGCTCTCTCCGAAAACCCCTCACCAAGTGCAAACTCTGCCTCTTCACCAGCACACACTCTGCGCCTTCGATCCTCCTCTCTTTCTTTTCCTCCGCGCCCCGGGGCATGGCCTCCTCGCTTCCAAACCTGGGAAGGTGGGGCTTTTGCCCCCCGGGGCATGGCCTCACCTCCAAACCCAGGAAGGGGGGGCTTCTGCCCCCCGGGGCATGGCCTCCTCAAGACTTTGGACTCAAGACCCTAAGATCTCCAGCCAGCCACCTTTACCGTTAAGCCAACACCAGGCTAAACATGCATCCCTGGGTTAACAAACAACCAGTACCAGTTGTAGTAATTAAAATGCAATTACAAACCTACGAACTCGTACAGCAGTGTCATTTATTGCTGGGATAGACCTTTGTGTGTGATGTATTTTTGAACGCCACTGACTGATCTTGGTTATTCCTTAGCCTGGTACAAGGCCGATGATCATTTGTGGTGAATTTAGCAATCACTCCTTCGTGGAGGAGGCGAACCCTCTCCGGCACCATAACCAAGATCAAAATTCCAGCCCCCACAACTGCTGCGAAGCAGCAGCAAACCCCAGTGTCACCCTTGGCAGGAAACTGCTTCAGCAGTTGTGAACCTGCCTTCAGGAAGAACACCGGAATACAAATTAGC
>NC_140970.1:18111799-18239299 GCF_056783735.1 Eptatretus burgeri
GTATACGTAGCTTACTTATCATGACGTGTTTTTCCAAGGCCGCTTATAATAACAAAAAGTAAAAACAACAGTAATGATAATAGCAGAATATTAATATTAACACTAACTAGTGCATGCCCGTACGTGTGTGGCCGTACGTGTAAATTAAAAGAAAAAATTTCAAACCACGAGCCAGAAACAAACACACAGGCCGTTCCTTCGCTCTCGCGTGCCCATACGTGCGTGGCTGTACGTGCGTGGCCGTACGTACAACCCCCCCCCCAAAAAAAAACTTTCAAACAACCACACAGGCCGTTCCTTCGCTCAAAAAAAACCTTTCAAACCGCAAGTCAGAAACAACAACCACACAGTCCATTCCTTCGCTGTCGTAAACGGCGACTGGATTGGGGCATTGTGTTTATGTATAAATGCGCATAAGAAATAGAGAAAAAGTCATCACCATCCGGAAGTGGTGCATGCCCGTACGGAATGTTCCCATGCATTCTTCGAATTATCGCTTGAATTGAAGTAACAACTACTGTGATACTTACACACACAGAGTTAATTAAAATCCAAATTAAAATCAAGTTCACCTCCCTGTCTTTGCTTGCCATGACATTCGCTGCCATTGACCATTGCCACTCCTCCGCCACGGTAACTAAGGCACCGATCCCCATCGTAACCAGCATGGCCCGTGACGTTATCGTCGGCCGGCCGCGCACCGGCCTACGCAGCAACGTGTCTTGTCATTGGTTTGGTAAATAAATGGCCACAGCAACGTGTCTTGTCATTGGATTGGTAAATAAATGGCCATAACTTGGGAACCACTTGTCCGATTAATATCAAACCTTGAAAAGGCACATCCTCAGGTCCCCAGCAATATAGCTGGCAAGTTTCAATTAGATCGGACCAGTGGTCGTCGAGAAACAGCAGTCACAGACACACACAGACACAGACACAGATTGCTGGAATTATAGATAGATAATATCCTGCCTGCCCAATGGGGGTTTTCCTCCTTGGCCAAATGCCATGTTGATCTGTATAAATAGCTTATCTTGGTGTTTCATGGGACACTCCTACTGGAAGTAAAAAAAAAAGAAGAAGAAGAAGATAAACCACAAGCACGCATGATTACCTTTTTAAACAGCCACTACTGCTATTTAAACACGAAACTTAAAGAGAGGAAACCCGACATTCGAGGCATAAGCTTATTATCACGTCTCCCACAGACTAACGGACCAGAGCCGCGAGCTACTGGAATCTATATAGAGGATAATAACATGAACTTTCCTAACATGATAATAACATGAACTATCCAGTGAGGATAATAACATGAACTTTCCTGCCGCTCTCTTTGGTAGCAGGGGTGTGTTCAGTTACCAAGCAGCTAGCACTTGCCAAGCCAGCCGTTTGTTACCTTCGCATTCTGCGAAAGGTTATGTTTTGGTCGGCGTGTATTTATTTATTTATTTATTTATTTATTTGTAATCTTGTGATTCGTATAACTCAAAAAGCATTAAACCGAATTGCATGAAATTTGGTGGGATGATTGGTTATTAGCCAGGAAGCATTTGATTAGATTTTGGGATCGTTCGGGTCAAAGGTCAAGGTCAAGGACACGAAAAGGTCAAAATCGTCTTTTTACGATAACACGGTCAATTTTTATTCAACTTGCATGCAACTAACGCCAAAATGTTCAGAATTCAACGCCTCATCTTGTGATATGCAATATGACACAATGACGCCCATACTCTTGTTACCGGTTAGGGGTCAAAGGTCAGGGGGGTCACGACCTTGAAAAATATGCGGTTTTTGTCATAACGCGGTCAATTCTTGTCCGCTTTACATGAACCCAGCACCAAAATGTTCAGAATTTAATGCCCAATCTTGTGACACAATGACGTCATAACACATGTCATCGGTTGGGGTAAAATGTCGGGGGGGGGGGTCACGTCCTTGAAAAATATGCGGTTTTCGGCATAACTCAGTCAATTCTTATTCGATTTGCATGAAACCAGCATCAAAAGAGATTACCTTCTCTTCTTCAAACGTTGTATTCACCGAGCTTGTGAGTGAAGACTCGCCAAAACGACGTGAGTTGATTGTTGTTTAGTCCGTAGCCCCCGAAAGTCGGGGGGGGTCATGACATTATAGATATGTGGTTTGTGTCATAAGACCATTCATATGAAACCAGTTCCCCAAACTCATACCAAGAATAAAAAAAGTAGTGGCGGCGAAGGTATGCGCTCTATGAGTGCCCGTTCTAGTTATCAACTGTTTTGGATGGAGTGCTTCCTTGAGTGCTTAAGCCACTTAGAAAGCACTCCACAATAAACTTGGTAATTGAACACACCCCAGGTGTACTAGTTACTTAAAATCTAGACTTTTATGCGCCTGAGTAGAGGGCTTGACCATCAGAAGCCTGAATCAAGAAATATTCTTTTGGTCAAAGCTGTGAAAAAGTTGGTGATCTTCAAAGCTTCTGTGCCAGAGCACAAATCTAAGCAGAGTAGAAATGAGCCAGGAAAGTATAAGGTGGGCAGAGGTGCAATGTGAAGAGAGCAGGGGGAGTGGACAAACAGCTGGTTGAACATCGGTCATGGTGGTGTGAGGTGATGATGGTCATGATGCTCTTCATCAGCGGATACCTTCTGGAGAATGATTACTTAACCCAGGTTTCTTTCAAGTTATGTCCCATTCCAGACTTGTGTGCCTTCCGTTGCTGGTGCTTCTGCCTGCAGGGTTTAGTGAATAGGTCAGTTTGTATCAGATGTGTGGTTAAAGTGGTGCTTCCTCCTCCATCGCTTTCAAGAGTGCATACTGTGAAATGGGACTGTTACAATGTCAAGTTTGAGGAATCCACCAATCCACCATCTTTATTAACTCTCAGCACGTACTTGTCTGGACTTTGCAAGGGGGAAATGAGGCTCATGGAAGAGCTACTTACATCAATGAATAGAGGAGATATATAGGGCGTGGGGGTGGGTGGGTGACGTGAAACTAACCTGGAAGATGGTTGGGTTCGGAATGATTGATGAAGGTAATAAAGATGATGGGTCAGAATTGGGGATGACAAGCGATAGTGGGGCACTACTTGCTCGAAGGCCTTGAGGGAAAAGACGAACTGATTAGATTTTGGTGAAGATCCAGATCCGGATCTGACTACTAGAATTTTTAAAGTGATTCTTCACCATTGAGAGTTCGGGCCAAAAACGACATAGTACTGAAGCATGATATTTCAAAGAAGTAATGGGCCAAATATGTTCTCGTGGATCAGGCATTACGTGGCAGAGGTATGCGCTCTACTGAGTGCCCTTGTAGTTAACCTCCGCCATCGAAGATGGACGGAGGTTACTGTTTTCACCCCTGTCTGTTTGTTTGTTTGTGAACAGTATTACAGAAAAACTCCCCGACGGATTTCGACGAAACTTGGTGGGGGATTAGGTATGGTCCAAGGATTATGCCATTAGATTTTGAACTTGGTCCAAAGTCCAATATGGCCACTATGGTGGCCATTTTGAAAAAATATTTGAATTTTTGTTTTTGCATTTCTACATGTTTTAAGTGATTTCCAACCACCACCCCCCCCCCCCAAAAAAAAAAAATTATTAGAAAAAAAAAAAAAATTTGCAACTTTTTTTTCAACAAAATTTCGATTTTTTTTTTTGCATTTCTACATGTTATAAGTGATTTCCAACAAAAAAAACATGCCAAAATTATAATTGCGGCTGATTTTGGAACTTCAGGTGGATACACCCACGTAAAATCAATTTCTGTCTCAAGGAATCAAGTTATGACAAATTCATTGAGTATGTAAAAGTTAAAAGTAAAAGGGAAAGTTGCAAACTATAACTCTGTGAGCACTGTTGACGTCAAATTGAATGAATAGGATATCAGGTTCACTTGAGTGACCTAGCAGTATTGGGAGCGGAGGTTTTGCACTCTACCGAGTGCTCCCCCTCTAGTTTGAACATGTCATTGCTGTGCACTCGACGCCAGCAAAGTGACCTCGAGTATCAAAATTCTTATTTGTTGCCTAAAGTTGTAATTAGTATCACAATAAGTTCAGGATTTCTATCTTTTGTTCAACTCGTGCGACTCATTCTTTTGATTCAGACATTTCTCACATGCAAAGGTTGATCATCTTAACCAGTTAAATCAGCATCAGCTTAATATGACGATCTGCATCATGAAGGAGGCATAATTTATTGGAAAGGTCTTGAAATGAGCTCTGGTCCATTGGATTCGAAGGAGCTGGTGAAAAGATCCCAGGCTAATGACAAAAACGTTAAATTATATACATATTTTCAAGTATTTGTATGTTATTCTTTCATGGCCAAACCGTAGCAACTCGAGGCCCCAAATTTTGGGTGTAGGAACTTCAGAATCTGGGAAAGGTTTTTAGCGACCACACAATGGCCTTGACATCCATTTTGAGGCCACCATAAAGTCTATATTGGGATGTGGGGTAAGACAGTGCTGCCGCCGGTCTGCAGGCAAAAGGTAACCACCATGAGGCCAATAACTTCATAGCTTCTCAATGTCCAACACGCCCCGAAACCGCAGCCTGGAAAAGCTCACCCAGGTGGTCAGCGCCAGTTCCCCACCCCTTTACTGGTAAATAATACAAAAATATATATCCAGTATATTGGCCTTTTGATGAGTTTTCATATATCAGACCCTAAGGAAAAGACCTTGCAACAAATTCTGGTCCATTTGGACCTTAAAGGAGAAGTGCAAAGCGTGATGAAAATACGATACAACTAAAATACTGTATATCAATGTTGGAATGCAGGTTTTCAGCATTTCAGCAAAGTACAGACAATATGTTAAATATTTATGGAATTATAAGTATATGTGGAAGAATCCCGGTCTGGGCCTGTAATTTTTCCACATATACTTATAATGTTTGTTTCCTGTTCATCGATTATAATTTATGGAATTGTTCTCCATCATGGAGGAAAAGTTTCGTTTCGGGTTAATAATGAAAGCAGGTGAATGCAATTTCTCTCGAACTTAATGCAATGACGAGTACATTCAGAATAGATGAACAGCATTGGTTGAGCCTTCCAAAATATTTTGTTTAACAAATCTATCCAAATAAAAGGCAATGTGTGTGTGTGTGTGTGTGTGTGTGTGTGTGTGTGTGTGTGTGTGTGTGTGTGTGTGTGTGTGTGTGTGTGTGTGTGTGTGTGTGTGTGTGTGTGTGTGTGTGTGTGTCTCCCTCCATAACTCCAAAACCATAAAAGGGAACCTGAAACTTTATATGCACACCAAGGAAGTACAAGAGTGAAAATTGGGTGTTTGGGTTAATTAAAACACCCCCTTTTGATGATAATTAATAGTCTTATTTTTATTATATCCTTCATCAGTTGTTCCTCGGCCACCTCGCTCCTTGCTCCGTCACCCCGAGTGAGTGGTCCGTGCTCCGTCACTCTGAGCGAGTGGTCCGTGCTCCGTCACCCAGAGCAAGTAGTGCGCACTCCGTCACCCAGAGCAAGTAGTCCGCACTCCATCACCTCGAGCGAGTTGTCCACGCTCCGTCACCCCGAGAGTGGTCCATGCTCCGTCACCCCGAGCGAGTGGTCCGTGCTTTGTCACCCCGAGAGTGGTCCATGCTCCGTCACCCCGAGCGAGTGGTCCGTGCTTTGTCACCCCGAGCGAGTGGTCCGTGCTCCGTCACCCCGAGCGAGTGGTCCGTGCTCCGTCACCCCGAGCGAATGGTCCATGCTCCGTCACCCCGAGCGAGTGGTCCGTGCTCCGTCACCCCGAGTGAGTGGTCTATGCTCAGTCACCCCCGAGTGAGTGGTTCGTGCTCCATCACCATAAGTGAGTTGTGAAACAACACCCGATTTCCAAGTTGTTTGCCGTATAAACGCGTTTTCTAAATTACTGAGCCAAATTTTTTTCCACCCATCAGACACAGCTGTTTATAAAGAATTATGTTTGTGAACATATCCCTGAAACATCTACACGAATGCAACATTGTTTTTCGGTGAAAGTTACTCAACATTTCTGGGTTGTATGCAGTAAGTAATGTAGTTGGTAATCACACTGATTCCAACCTGCCGATTCCCCTAAAATTGCCGTTATCAGCCAAGAGTGTGTGTGTGTGTGTGTGTGTGTGTGTGTGTGTGTGTGTGTGTGTGTGTGTGTGTGTGTGTGTGTGTGTGTGTGTGTGTGTGTGTGTGTGTGTGTTCATTAAGCATATCATATTGTTTCTGCTAATGCCCCTACCTCTCTGTCTCTCTCTCTCTCTGTACCCCTTCCCAATACAGTACAGTACCATCCTCCCACATCTCCTCTCTCACTCTCTTTCAAACTCTGTCTGTCTGTCTGTCTCTGGACATATCCAGACGGTGATTATGTCTGAACAGTGTTAGTCTCCGGACGCATCTGGGCAGTGTTTGTCTTCTTGAAAATGGATTTCAGACATTATTTTTTTCCATCTTCACTGTTATTCCATGCAGAATCATTTTGATGAGACAGTATGAATCGTAATTAATGCTCGATCACACGTCTGCCTTCATTTCCTCTCATCTCACACTGTCTTCCCTCCCCCCACCCATCCTCCCTCCACTCTCTCCTTTCCCCTCCACCTCTTCACTCTCCCTCTTTTTCTCCCCCCCCCCCTTTTATATTAATTACCATCAGCGAAGCGACGGGTGGTATTTGCTCGTAATTATAATAAAGCAATGGTAGTACTTCCATTTCTTAATTGTAGTTGCTCAGGGAAGGTTGGGGGGTGGGGGAGGATGAACAACCCCCCGTCGTCAGGAAATTGAAAACTAAGTACCTGTGATGCCACATAAAAGCAAATACAGATCTAATAGCCCCAAATAACCAATCGCACTTAAGGTGATGGCTAAAATGAAGTTAGTTGTCCATCGCAGTTCTTCAGTTCCATATGCAATAAAGAAAAATCTTGGCCCATAAACCATGAAGAAAACAGGTTCAAATACTTTTTATGATGAAAGTCGTGTTTAATTTTTGACTTAAGGTATAACAATATGGCATCTTAAAATGAATACCTCATAATGTACTTTCTTTCTTTTTTTTTCCTATCCCTGCATCAGCTTGTTGGTTAAAAGAGAGGAATGGTCTACAGAAGTGCTGAATTTCATAGAAGGAAAATCTAAATTTTTATTTCACCTTCCCTTGGACAGAAACAAATTAATTCCATGCAATGTCAGCAGAGGGCAGCATGAAGCCTGCTCACCATAAAATAGTGAGCCAAAAAACAAACAGCAGTTTGCTTGAGCTGACTTTTCCGAAAGTAAAAACAAACAAGGAGGATGTGTTCACACACACACACACACACACACACAGACACACACACACACACACACACACACACACACACACACACACACACACACACACACACACACACACACACACACACACACACACACACACGTCAGTACCAGTACTTTTTATTTCATCGACACCGTGATCAAGGGAGCAGACAATGGCACATAGTGAATCAAACTTGAAACAAAATCCTAACATCTAAAGACAGCCTTATGTTGACTTTTCCTGATGACAAAACTACTCAATGCAACTCACATATTGCACATATTGAGTTGGGAAAAAAAATTCCTACGATGATGCTTGTAGTGATATTTAGGTCCATTTGTTGAGTTGAGGTCCGTGATTTTAGTTAAATTTCGAGTTACGAGTACATGCAATGCATGGATTGAGTACAAAAGTTAAAAGGCAATAAGTTAAGAAAAAAATATTTTAAGGGCATTGAGCACATGGATGAAAAAAAAAAATGTATTCATTGAGAAGAAAATTTGTAAGTAAAGGACCATTAAAAAAAATTCATATAAAAGCTGGGACTGGGGGCCAAAACAGATAAGCAAAAGGAAGCAAAGGAGTGATTGGTAAAATAAAAACACAACCTGGAGGCAGTAATTCCATTTAAGCCAAAATGGCAACTGGAGGAAACTGCATGACAATGCTGAATGACAAATGTTGAAAGGAGGAAGAAGAGTCAAGGGAAAAGTAACATGGAAATTGAATGATGCCGAGTACATGCACAACCACGAGAAAATCAAGACACCTCAATCATCTCCACTCACTACTTAATGTCTACACAAGGATTTGCTAAGTTCTGCTAAATATAGAGTATGTTTTGTGAGTTTTTGCGAAGTTAAGTATGGAGTCTGGTGGCAAAATGAAAAGCACACTGGCCTTGCAAGTGAGGAAACCCAGGTTCGATTCTCAGGATAAAGCAAAACCTTGGAGGAATTTATAACTCCAAGTGCCTCTGTCTACCAAACAGCAAGTAGGAATTCGGTTATTAGTCAATTGGCAGATCGTTCTCCAGAGTAACAGTCCTGCCAGTTCCGGTAACAAATAATCGAGTCCGTGAGCTGAGCGAGATGTTGGTACCATCTGAGGGCACCAATCTGAACCTATATTATTTTGATAGTGCATCCTAGGGGATGTCAAAAATGCATGATGGACTTTTAAGGTGGGTAGCTTCAACCATGTGCAGTCAAATTAAAGATGGCTACCATGTAATTTTGAAATATTTTTGAAAAGCCATATCCCATTCATTTTTGATGGATTTTCCTCCAACAAACCTTATTGAACCCAGAAAAGTAAGTGGAATCTCTTATTTGTGACCGTTTCTTGAAAATCCTCCCTGTCTTTTAGATAATTTGAAACATTAATTTAATTAATTTTTGGGGGATTTTTGAAATTTTTCAAATTGTATTGGCAGGTAAAATAAGCTTTTAAAACCCAAAATTGGATATTAATGATAAAAAAAACCACACTATTTAAAAAATTGGTGCCCTCAGATGGTACCAAAATCTCACTCGGCTAACGGACAACTAATTTAAGTTAAAATTCAAAAATTCTGCAAATGTTTTCATGCCAAATTTATAATTTTGTTGTTTTATATTTGCAGGATGAGCAGCTGAATATGAAGATGGATCCAAGTACGCCAGATAAACCAAAGAAACACCCTCACAGAGAGGAAGAAGAGAAGCGAAAATGTGTCACATGTTATCAGCATTTGCCCATCTCTGAACTGACCAAACTGATAGAAGAACAGTCACTGCAAACTTTGCAGAAAGCAGCCAGCATCCATAACTTCCATTACATCCCATTCTAGATCTACAACTCGAAGAATATGATGACAAACTATTATCACAGGAACCGTAGTACAACATTTACTCACAAGCAAACTCTTCAATGGTTATTGAGAGATTAACTATCATCTAAGAGCACAGAACCAAGAAAATCATCCCGCAGACTGGAAAGCCGCAGCTTCTTCGCTCTCTGAAGATTTGGGTAAAATCACAAACTGGGCCAACACGTGGAACATGTCTTTCAATCTTGACAAATCTCACACTCTCACTATGTCTCTCCGAAAGGACCGTTTGGAACCCCCCCCCCCCATGTACTTTCTCAACAATCCTCTGGAAGAAGTCCTTTCTTTCTTCTACCGTCTCCTCTCCCGTCTCCCCCCCACTCCACACCCCGCTCGGTCTGCGATTTGTCCCCACCATATTTCCGCAAGGCGCTCAAGGTCCGCCAACAACCCCCTTCTGGTAAAACTACCAAAATCACGAATCACTGCTCACCTTCACTCTTTCATTCCTCTTTTTCGCCGCCTTTGGAATGAACTCCCTCACTCTGTTCAATCCCATTCTTCCCTCCAGGCCTTCAAAAGAGCAGTTCACCACCACCTCTTATCGTCCCCCATCCAAATCCTCCATCTTTTCTACCCCCGTTAATCCACCCCAAACCCACCTCCTTCAAATTCCCTGCTTTCCTTCCTGAAAGTCCCTGCAATATCGATCTTGTATACCCCATGTTCCCCACCCCATCCCTCTCCCTGCCACAGATCTCCTCATGTCCCTGTTCCCCACTGTTTTGTCCTTCCCTCTCCCGCCCCTCTTGTTTCATGCCCCCCTTGCTGTGCGTTGTGTTCGCTCTCATACGAGCCTTGACAACGTAGACAAAAAAAAAAGTCCACCAGAGAACCTCCACCAAGTTCATCACGTGCACCAGAACAGATGTGAATTTTCTGCAACAAAAAATATGCCAAAAGATCCAAATCAAAGGAGCGATTGTGTCAGTCCCGAAAATTCTGCTCGAATGAGAGGAAACGTCGAACAGCCTTGCCCAAACTGGATGAAAGAATATTGGCAATCACATCAAGAGAACTACTCGCTGCAGAGGCACGGTACCATAAGTCTTGCAATGGAAACTACACAAGAGAAGAGTCAGTAACATCCACAACAACACCTGGACCAGATGATTATGTAGCATACCAAGAAGCCAAACAGCATGCTCATAAGCTATTGTTTGAGAGTATCTGGAAAAATCTCTTCGTACATCCTAAGGCTATAAAAATGACTGAATTGACAGATAACCTGATAGCGTTATAAGCGACAGTTGGCTATACAAGTGGTCAAGTAAAACCTCAAACCGAGAAGCATCTACGTCAAAAACTGGAGGGAGAGTTCAAACAGGTCCTTCATTTTGTTTGTGGTAAGAATGGGAAACTTGTGGTCTATCCCGACAACTTATCTATGCAGAAAGTTGTGACTGAGAACATACAACTGAAAGACAAGATAGTGTGTGAAAATTCACAGATGATATTGAACAAATGGAGAGACATTCAGTTCCACATATACAGGGAAGAAGCCTTGGCCACCACAACCTGATGAAAACGGAGCTGTACGATACCAACTTGTGAATGTACCATCAATGGGCTAAAAAGCACAGATGCCTGCTTTTTGCAGACATGTGAGAACATGAGAAATGATGATGATGATGATGATGATGATGATGATGATGATGATGCTTCATCACATGAATACAGACATGATGATGAAAGTGCAGATGATGATGACAGATCTTTGGGTGAATGATTTTGACATGAACTCAGTAGGTAAGGATGAGGTACACTCTATAATATTAATTTCAATGTATTCAAGTACAACTGTATGAGTAACTTAAGTAATTGGTACATGAGCCGGATAGCAAATTTTGGAGCCATATTGAAGACGTTACTAATATCAGATTTTGGGTTTTAAAAGCTTATTTTACCTGCCAAGAGAATTTGAAAACCATTACACACACTCTTTATGGCACAAAAGGTATTTTAACAAACATATCGACATTCTCAAAAAATCACAACATCTTCAAAAATCAAAACAAAATTAATATTTCAAATGATCTCAAAACCAAGGAAGATTTTCAAAATAAAGTTCATAAGAGATTACAATTACTTTTGAGTTAAATGGGATTTTGTTTGAGGAAAATCTGCCAAAAAAATGAATGAGATAAGACAGTTTAAAAATTGGGATATGGTAGTTAAAATTACATGGCAGCCATCGTGAATTTCACTGTAACTGGTTAAAATTACCTATTTGAGAAGTCCATCATGCTATTTCTAGTTCTAGATATATAACATATATATATATATATATATATATATATATATATATATATATATATATATATATATATATATATATCAAAATACCAATAAAGCTTGGTGCCCTCTGATGGTACCGATGGGCCAAAATTGTCTGTCCGGCTCACGCATTAATCTGGTCTTAGATATTCCTCGACACCATCTCAGTGTGCTTGCCGTACGGGGAACAGTTCTTTCAGGATAAACACATTCATACACCCAGGTGTTCGCAATGTATGTCGTTCAACTCAAACTGCAACCATCATTTTGTTTGTCAAGTTTACGTAAAGATGCAATGAAACTTAATAAGAATGTGTGATGAAATGAGCCTTCATTATAAACCATCATAAGTATACACAGGTTGAAAAAAAACCCCAAAAAGACCTGACCGTCGAGTTGAGTTGTGATGTGTCATGTGAAATAGTCGACATAAAGCTGCCCTATCAATAACGCAATGACCAACACTCAGAGAACTGTATATAAAAAATACTTCTCACAAGGACAAGCCTTGGATTCTCATTGACAACATGCACAGCAATCAGTCAACATATGTACTTTAAAAGTCTCAAAATACTGCAGACATTTTATTCCACACTCTAAACAAACAGCACGGGATTGCGGTTTTAGGCAATTAAAAAAAAACAAGTGAACAAGATGCTAAAAGAAACGAGCAATAAATATGAAATCTTGACAAGGTATCAAAAAATATTTGAGGGCAATGTGCTTGTACAGCAAACCAGCACCGACTTCACATTCGGGCATCTTGTTTTTTTTTAGCCAATTCAAGGCTAACTTAGTGCCAAGCACAGGGCTAGATCTGCAGGTGAATAAAAATCGAGCACATTGCATTACTTGTTTTAAGAGGATAACGTTCCGGAAACCTGTCCAGAGATCTTCCCAACACCACGTTTAAAAATTACCATCGTGGATTCAACACGGCAACGGTGATACCCCGGGGTCGAGAACAGTCGCAGCTTTGATGGTTTTGATCCACCTGTGACAAGTCAAAGATGATAAATGGTTACCGAGTTGAGGAGGCATTCAATTCACAGAAATCAAATGTGCGAGCACACATCTTGGTGCTGGAAATCCATCACCTTTGAGCGATGCTTTCATCCTCCGCCCGAAAGGTGTAGAAGAGGGTAGTTTTGTGGAACAGCTGGAAATCTGTTCCTGGATTATCCTTGTCATTTGGTGCAGCATCCAATGTAAAGCCCAGCAGAGGGAGGCTTTCCATAGCTGCCACATCCTGTAGGAGAACAAAGAGTGTAGACAAATAAAAGCCATCGTTCATCTTCAGCCTTAATTACACCAGTACGTGACTGCTGCTGACACTGAACAGGATTCGATGGTTTTGAGACAAAAAATAAAAAAATTTTTTTTAAATGTATTCCAAGACATAAACCAATGAAGTTTATCCAGTGTTGAACAGGTGCAGCATACCTCACTCGCAGCATACGTGTACAGAACTTTATCCTTGACAACGAACCACAAGCGTTTCCACGGCTTGCGACTGCCCTTGGCTCTTTGTAGGTGGCCACTCATGGAGGAGGCCTCTGTGCTAGCGGCCACCTGTGGTATACATGTTTCACAATGTTTCCAACATTCTTTGTGACACTTCTCAGCATCCATTAGTGCTTGTTTGTAATTGCTACTCCAGAAACCCGAAGTGACGGTTCGCAGACATAATCAGAATTAACAATCTATTGTCCTTACAAGTCAAATCACGCTTTGAAATCCATCAGCATTTCGGCCTTCACAAACGACACACGTGCAATGCCTTCAGGTTGCCAAAAAAAAAAGAACAAGCCTTACTGGTTCGAAATAAATAAATAAAACACATAACATTAATCATTAAAATTAGTTGAAACCATGAAATTCTTCCTTGCAGGCAAACCCACTTGCAGCATGGGGTAATTGGTAGGTCAAGTCAATTCATAGTACTTGGCGTCACGAGAGATGACATTGAGCCTGGTCTGAGTATTTCAGAACATCGTACAAATTACTTCAACATTTGATGGCTTGAATGCGACACACTGAACCAAATCAATGCGCAAGAGAGACCTCTTTTGATCACCGGTAGGACCCTGGACTAAAGTTTTTCACATTGGCCAACTTGGACATGTCAGTTGCTGGCATTAGTTAATTCTAGACACTGGGATTATGGTTGGAGACAAACTTTCATAGATGAATGATGACAGTGAGTGGCACATTGCAACGCTAATGACACATGAAATCAACTGACATGGGTGTTTTATGACTGAGGGAAGTGGGTCTATTGAGATTACAGACAAGGGAGAAAGAGGTCTGTGCTGGCCGAGGAGGTGTTCTCATCTGAGCACATTACGCATGATGCTGGGATCCCACGTTCAAATCGAAAATACTGTTGATTTGCCTCTTGTCTAAATCATGTATCGTCGTGGTCAAGGTATGCCCATGATCTTCACAGAGCACCAGGTGCTCAAGACAAGTCATGAACATCGCTTGCTAAGTAATGATACTGAACAAGTCGCTACTCTGTTGGAAGAATTTTTTTTATAATTTGTACAATGTCAAGGCTCGTATAAGAGCTAACAAACAGAACGTTTAGCAAGGGAAGCAGGAGACAAGAGGGATGGGAGAGGGAAGCACAAAACAGTGGGGAATAGACACATGAGAAAATCTGTGGAAGGGAGAGGGATGGGGCGGGGTACACGGGGTAAACGAGATGCACACTACAGGGACTTTCAGGAAGGAAAGCGGGGAATTTGAAGGAGGTGCGTTTGGGATGGATTAACGGGGGTAGAAAAGATCATGGTTTTGGATGGGGGAAGACAAGAGATAGTGTTGAACAGCTATTTTGAAGGGAAGAGTGGAATTTTGCTCCAAAGGTGGGAAATAAGAGGAATGAAAGAATGAAGGTGAGCAGTGATCCGTGATTTTGGTAATTTAACCATACGGGGGGGGTTGATGGCGGACCTTGAGCACCCTGCAGAAATATTGGCGGGACAGATAGCAGACAGAGCGGGGAGGGGGGGTAGGGCAGGCTGGAGAGGAGACGGTCGAAGACAGAAAGACCACCGAGCTGCCTGCGGTGAGAGAGTGAGAGACCCAAAGACTCAGCTTCATTGCGGGAGATACCAATGATCCTAAAAGCCTTGATTTCCATAGTGAGAAGCCAAGAAAGGTGAGAGGCAGGTGCACCAGACCAGAGGGGAGAGCAGTACTCCATCAGGCTGCGAATGAAAGCTTTGTATGTGGTCAGGAGCTCAGGTGTACCAAGGAAGGGCTTTTTGCATGACGGAGGATGCCCAATCGGCAACTGGCTTTGGAGGCAAGCTTGGAGATGTGGCTTTCCCAGGAAAGATCATGGCAGATAGTGAGGCCCAAAAGTTCGAAGGAAAGGACTTCTTCAAGAGGATTGTTGAGAAAGTCGATTGGGGGGTTTTCCAAACGATCCTTTCAGAAAGACAAAGTGAGTGGGAGATTTGTCCGGATTGAAAGATATGTTCCACGTGTTGGACCAGTTTGTGATTATACCCAGATCTGCAGTGAGCGAAGCTGCTGCTTGCCGATCTGAGGGATTACAGATGGTATGGCAGAGGGTGGAGTCATCAGCAAAGAGATAAAGAGGATTTTCCAGAGAATCGGAGAGATCATTGATGAAAACGAGAAAAAGCACAGGGCCCAGAACACTACCTTGAGGAACTCCAGCCTGAACAGAAAGAGAGGACGAGAGAATTCTGTTAGGGGCCACATGTTGACTGCGCAGGAGAGGAACTGTGCGAGCCAAGAGTGGAAATTACCTTGGATACCACAGGAAGAGAGTTTGGTGAGCACGGTGCCAGATCGTATCGAAAGCACACAATATCTCTTGGAAGATGGCTCTGATTTCATGTCCAGGGTAGAGTGACCTTGTCTGAATCCAAATTGATGATCGGAAATCAGGCCATTGGTGAAGAGGAAGGGATTTAATATCTGAAGTGATGATGGATTCCATAACCTTTCTGATGATTGGGAGAAAGCTTATTGGTCTGGAGTTGCAAGGATCTGTTTTTGTACCTTTTTATGCAGAGCGGTAATGTTGGCTGATTTCCAAGCGGAAGGCAGATGACCTTCAGCAAATGAGAGGGTGACTCGAACAGAGAGATGGTTAGCAAGAGCAGCAGAGCAGGTGTTTAGGACACGTGGGCTGATACCGCCTGGACCGGTTGCAGAATCCGAGTCCAGGTTTGGCAGCAAGCTCTCCACCTTGTCAGGGTAAAAGGGCACAGAGTCCAGAAACAGCTGGGTGTGACTGGGGAAGGTGGGTACAGAAAGCGATGGGTTTAGGACACAATACTTAGAAGCAAACACAGTTTAGGCATTCAGCCTTTTCACGTGCAGTGTCAGCTGTTCGGCCATTTGAGGTAAAGGAGGGGATGGAGGGAGAACATACACCAGAAACAGAATTAACTAGATGCCATCGGGATTTGGAGGGGGGGGGGAGACAGGTTTGAGAGTTCCGACTTGAGATTAGAAAGATGTTGTTTCCTAGCTCTCCTGAGGGGAGATACACACTTGTTCCGAGCTTTGTGGAAGGAAGTGAGGTCGTCTTCAGTTGAATTTGCCTTCCGTGAGGCGAAGGCAAGTTGTTTCAGGACAAATGCCTCGCCACAAACTTCAGTGAACTATGGGCGGGAGGAAGGGTAGGACAACTGAAGACGAGAGGGGATAAATCTGTGCATGAGGGAGAGCAAGTTTCTTTGAAAGAATTCCCAGGCCGAGTTGATGTCGGAGAAAGTAGCGATGGGAGAACAGTCCAGAAGTTTGATGGCTGCTTGAAGACCCTGCCAGTCGGCCTGAGTGAAATGCCAGACTCAACGGCGCTGAGGTGTTTCTCTAATAACAGTCAGATATATGTCTACTTTGACAAGCATGTGGTCAGAGTAACCGATTGGAACGGAAGAAGAACAGCAGACGTTTTCTGGGAAATTGGTCAAACTGAGATCCAGAAGACATGTAGATTCCTGGTCCTGGTCAGGTCAGGTTGGTTGAGTTGTTGGTTGAAAAGTTGGTTGAGATCCTGGTCAGGAAGTTGACAGATTGTGTCAGTCCCAATGAGTCACAGAAGATTTTTGCTGAAGAGCCATGGCAGGTGAGGGAGGTACCCACACCCAGCCAACTGGCATAATGGCAATTGAGGTCACCACATATGAGGAAGAGAGAGTTGGGATGAGAAGATAAAAGTTGGTCCATGTTTTGGTATAACAGCGCGAGTGAGGTGTAAATGGAGTGATCACTGTTTGATGGACGGTACAACACACATAAGCATGAGGTGGGAGTGGAGGGAGAAGCCGTAGCCAGAGGTTTTCCTGAGGGTGTGGGGGAGAGAGGGCAGTGCATGGAGAGTGAGGAATAGAGTGTGAGCTATGGCATGGATTTTGTGGGTTATGGCAGGAATTTGAGATTTTGCAAGGGCACTGGCACACAACGGCATACTCTTATGAAAGCCACCTTGGGATCTTTAACATCCACTAGCAAATGCTTTGTCTACATTCTACAGTATAGTTGATGCATGCATTCATGATGCAACAGGGCAGATCAGATGAGCTTTGAACCAGAGACTTCTGCCAAAGCTGACATGTTCTCCGAAGCTAGTCTCTGCATAGTGCACATGCGCCCCTCACTATCTCAAGCCAGTTCGCAGACTCGACACAAAATTTAACGAATCTCCAAAGAAGGGTGTCCTCATCTGTGCAAATTCCTGCTTGTAAAGCACCCAGGATGACAGTTATATCCTTGGGTCAGGAATCAAACCCAGAAAGAAAGCCCAAAAGGAAAATTGGGCTGCCTCTTAGCCATCCCGTCAGCCCCAAAAGTACACCGATGTGCAATGTATGTACAACCTCTACCAAGAGTTTCTTTTTTTATTGCTGTTAAATTTTATTTTTTATTTTATTTAAAAAAAAAACAGATGGAAAGGCACAATTACAACAACAAACAAACAAAAAAAAACAACAGCAACAGCAATGACAACAGCAAAAGCAACAGCAAAATGGTTTATGTTTGCATATCGATCTCTTGTTGCACAGCAATGGAATTCCTGGGTTAAGCTCATGAGACTTTGTGGAGTGCACAGACAAATGCTCGAGATCGAACAAAACCTTATTCTACTTTGCTTGGAAACTACATCTATAACAGTGTACAATTCATAACTACAATACAAATTATAAGTGTCACGTTTGCATTGACATCGATCGATGTGCAAAACAACGGAATCTGCAAAACCTGCAAAGCAGCCTCACTTGTTTGAGTGCCGATGGGATTTTCTTCTGCTTACGGCTTGGCGAAGAAGCCATGTTTTGTAACACAGAAGAGAAAATGATGCCCGGTGACTTGGAATTGCTGGTAGCAGGATTATCATCCGGCGGCACGACATCTGCACCACCAAGCAACCATTGTTACTGACATATCACCCTGCGTTGATGCCTTCATTTCAAATGGCCATTTTGTGCTTTCAGAAATTTTGCTTGGGTCAGGTTAAACAAATTTATAACAAAACTATTTGGACATTTGGCCCTGCAAAATGCCCTCAGGGTAAATAAAGCAAATTGCCTCACCTTCACTGCGCAGTGCATCAAAGCATAGGTCGCAAACACGCTCTGGCTTGTCGTGTAGATACTTCAAAGGAAAGCGGTGCTGCGAGCACGCTTGGCAGATTATCTGCACAAATACAGCGAGGCAGCAAAATGGAATGGTGAACCTTGATGCAGAACATAAGCTGTTCACAATGCAGTGTGTGAGACAATAACTAGGAATTGGTTTATGGTGCAGCTACATGTACTTGCCGAGTGGTAAGGAAAATGGACTGGCATCCTATATATGGTGTAGTAGTATTAAGAACTTGGATTTATAGCTTCCGGAAATTCTGCGAGTCTCAGGAGAATAGGTGTCATTATCTAATTATCGGTAAAAACCTAGCAATTCAGTCATGACCTTAGGTCAGGCAAGAGGAAATCTGCCTGTCCCCCATATGATCTGGGACCATTAAGGAGGAGGTAATCTGCCTGCCCCCCCCCCCAGCCTGCTCTGCATGTCATGACAGTCCCCACATTGTTGTCGACTTCTAATGCCCTCAGGGAAACTTGGAAGGGGGCACTAAAATGCTACTAATGAAAAGGCTTGAAATGCTGCTATGAATAAGGAATGTAATCGCTAATCTCAGAAAAAATTAGCAATCTGCGTGGGCGGCAAAATGAGTTGAAACAAATCTAATAAATAAATGTCATTTTCTGTGTGTCTGTGTATCTGTCTGTGTGTAAAACCAATTACACCAAAAGGACTGGGCCAATTGCCACCAAACTTGAAAAATAGACCAAATTAGACCTCCTGTTGAGCACAGGCTACAGAAGTATCTGAAATATCCCATGTGTACTGTAGTTGAGAGATGGGTGAAAAGAATTGATGAAGTTGATGAATTTTTCAAGTTCGGATTTGTTACGGGAGGTTAAGCCAATGACTGAGCATCGACGTAGCCAAGAGCATCTATGTGGCATCTAAGTTGCCAAACATCGATGTGTGAATAACCGGACATCTATGCAGCATCCAAAAAAAGCCTGGTGTTGGACCATCAAATTGAGGAAAAAAAAATATTTTCTTCGATAAAACTGAGAAAAAGATTCAGATAATTGGGACCCACATAGCTACACACGCCGTTGATCTGTTTATCAAAGTCATGAGAGAAAGCGAAAACTTGAGAACCAATTCAGCTCAGCGAAGTCAAGTCTCGGTGCTGGGGTCTTGTTAGTTCCTGTTAAATCATGTGTCCGATTCTTTTCTTTTTTAATCATGTGCCCGTTTGCGTTCTCCAATGACTTCTATAAACAGATCAATGGTATAGCTACGGGTACATAATGGGTCCCAATTATGCCAATCCTTTCTGTCGGTTTTATCGAAAAACAGATTTAAAAAAAAAATATATATATATATATATATATATATATATATATATATATATATATATATATATATATATATATATAAATTTCATGGTCTGACACGAGACTTTTTTTGCATGCTACATAGATGATTTAATTGGCTTAATCTCCCGTTACAGATCCGAACTTGAAAAATTCATCAACCTCATCAATTCTTTTCACCCAGCTCTCAACTACACGTAGGAGATTTCAGATACTTCTGTCATATTTTTGGATATCAAACTCTCTGTGGTAGATGCTGGTTGAATGAGTACTGCTCACGACAAGCTAACAGACTCACACAGCTACCTATTGCACTCATCTTCTCATCCCTCTGATGTAAAGAATTCTATTCCTCATTCCCAGTTTTTGACGCTCAGTCGCCTTTACAATGAAGATTTTGACTTTGGATCCAAAAGCTCGTGAAACGTGTCAGTTCTTTACACACCGTGGCTATCTCAGTTCTCTTGTGGAGAATGCCCTCAACTGTGGCTGACCTATCAAAAAAAAAGAAAAAAAAAAAGCTTCTTCTTCCAAAAACAAAACCTGATAATGGTGAACGAATTCCTCTCACTTTGGTGCATCATCCCAACAGTCTTGCGGTCAAAATAATTATCCAAAGAAACTTCAAAATCCTACGGAACAACACAAAAACCACTTCCATCTCCTCTCAACTACCTCTGTTTTCATTCAAACGAGACCAAACTTTGCAAAAATTTCTGGTTAAAGACGCACTACCTTCCAATCTACCACCAGGAACATGAAAATGCCTGCGTCGTCATTGCAATACCTGCGACTTCATCAACCCCACCACATCAATATTAGGTCCTAAACACAGCATCAACATTAAAGATCATTTTACCTGTAACACCTACAATGTAATCTACTGCGTTTCATGGTCACTTTGCAATAAACTCGACATCGGTGAAACTGAACAACGGCTTGGAGTCCGCTTTAGAGAACACCTCTGTGATGCAAGAACAACTATGACGACGTTCGTAAACCGGTTTCTCGTCACTTCAGCAACGACTCACGGAAACTCAAAGAACAGTATTTCATCCATAAACTTGGAACATCAGTACCAAACGGCCTGAATGAAAAATTTTCTTCCTGCTCCTCACCATGTCCATTCAGACTCATTCTTTGGCCCTCTCCTCTTCTACATTTTCAGTCCATTTCCCTCTTCCTTCCTATTCTTCTGCTTTCCTTTCCACTCTCCCTCCTCCCTCCTCTACTCCATGTACCTGCACCCCTCTACCCCCACCAACACCCCCTTTACCCTCCCCCACCTACTCCCTTCCATCCCCCCCCCCGCCCAATCTCCATCCATTTCTCCCTTTGTCTTCTTATTCTCCCTTCTTATTCTTTCCACCAACACCACTCATGACCTTTCACCCTGAGCAATGTCACACATGATGTGCACATCTCTATCCAATCAGGCATCCACCATTCCCAGCACGTCAGTGATGACGTCATTTGCGGAAGTATATTTTCACCAACCGCCGCCTTTCTCTCTTGCTCTGATGAAGGGGAGGGGCCAAAACGTCAGCTTCTCTTATCTCCACGGCGGATCAATCACCTATCCAAGTTATTTCATTTCCCATTTGTTTTGCAATAAGAAGTAGCGCCACTCAAAACCATGCAGCAAATATTATGACCATATCATCCATGCACACACATCTACGCAAAAACGTTGAGGATGGAAAGTGTGGCAAGTCAAATGCATACTATGGGATATGGGACAAACAGACCTTTCCGCAGGCACGGCAGTGATGGCGACGCCATGTGAGCGTAAAGTCACATGTGCAAATCATGCACATAGACACTCGGGAGTCTGGGATCCAGATGGGGGCCTTGTTGCCAAGCTCCGTCTCCAATCTGTCCATTCCCTGCACAAGAATGAGATTTTTGCAGACACGTTGCGCAAGTTATGAAGATGGTTAAGAATAGTTCGGTTTACATGAGGTAACACGAGTCAAACTGCTGTGTCAGGATGATAGGTTCACTTGGTAAGCAAAGAGTCATTTCATTCAAACTACACCGAATGACCAAATTATAGCTTATTTGATTAATCGATTGTAATTGCTGTTCTATACCAAAGTGATCCAGTTTCTGTCAGCATTATGGAGTGGGTAGGACTGACCTCTTCAGTAAACTCTCTTGGTGTAAAAGTGATGCGCTTCCTCGTGTACTCTTCAATGGTATGAGAGATTGCCGTCAGCCACTCTTCACGTTCCGCCGCAGAGCTGCAGAGCCATTGATATGGAAACAAAGCTTTAGAATAATAAAGGACGTGCACCTAAGCCACCAACAAGCTACATCAATAAAACAATACAAAACGTATAGATGGCGGCACTTCAATCTGAGGTCCTCGAACGTTCACCGCAACATCTTTCAGGACTCTTTTCTACACATGAGAAAATCGCTGGATTAAGCGTCCTGGTGAAGTGTTACGAATGGGAAGAGAGCCGAGAAATTGCTGCGCGAATGAGAGCATCTAAGCTTCGAGGATTCCGAAGGAAGCTCCACGAGAGGAACGTGTGAAACGATGCAACAATTGATGGCAGATGTATTGCAAGCGTGTCGAGAGAGCAGTCGACAGACCTTGCGGAAAGGATGAATGATCGCTGCACGCTCACGATGTTCAGTTCATTCTGGTACGCCTCCTGCGTTGGTTTGCTGACCTACAAAAGATAAGAAGATTGGTGCTTGGGTGGAGGTGAAAGCCCTTCTCTACCAGCGTTGTCTTTTCATATTCTGTGGAATTATATGGACATTCTCACAATTGATTTTCAAAATTACAAGCTCTTAAAGGAGGATATTTTCCACATTACACAAGGACGTACTTGAGTACAGTTCTATTACATGAAGCACTCTCATTACGAGCAACAAGTCGGATGGTTTGCCATCATTTCCTCAGCAGCAGTCGGGACGGTAATTATGAATTTGGTGCGGGTCCTGGCACATAATGGCCTACCCTTTATAAAGGCAGCATGGCATGTTTAATGAGCATAAGGGAATGCTAGTAAATAGGCCAACTAGCTTAATGTCCTCCATTAAAAATTTCACTCGATATGAAGTAACGCTTTGCGTGTGAATGGCCAGAATGGCAGTTCATAGTCAGACCAATTATGTTGGGAATAGAACGAGCTTAGTAGACAACTCGAAGGTGAGCATGCTATTACTGAACTACTGCTCTGTTAATCCACAAGTGGGTGGGAAGTGGAGCTTAAGACGACAGCATCTTACGAAGGGAAGTGGAGCTCTCTAATAATAGCAAAGGTATTAATACAAATAATATAATAAAAAGTGGAATAAGAACATGAATGTGGAGACAAAAACACAATTGATGGAGATAAGGAGGACAGAAGCGAACCTTCATGCCAGCAAGAGACAGCATGTTGTTGAGCTTGTATGTGCCACCTTGTTGCGGTGTGGTGTACAACAAAGTGTCATTCATCTGGAAGGCAGGTAGCCTGTTGTCAGGTATACAACTCCATAACCATCGAATCGAACACCTTCGCACATTTTATTTCCTCGGGTATTCATTTCAGATAGAAGACAAGATTGCACCATGACGAGGTGAGCAATGAAGACAGATATCCATCATGAACAAATTTAATTTATTTTTAAACTTTCACATTACTTTACAAACCTGCATGACAAAGGAAAATATAAGTTGGGACTCCGAGGCAGCAAAATAAAGGACTTTGTGAGGAAGTCTGCCTTTACGACTCACCGCACCGATAAACATTTGGTGACAACGACATGGTGGCATTGCCTTGAGGAAATGTCCCAAACATTTGCCACGTGGCACAGCTAACGGGAGCAGGAAACGCACGGAGGACGTGCCCTCCCATCTGTACAAACATTTTGGAGTCCTCACCAGGAAGAACCTCCGTGGCTGCATGATCTTTCGCGAGAGCTTCATGAGTATTCCTTCCTTCAGGAACACCTGCAGAGTGGCAAGAATCAGTGCACACGCCTCCAATCAGGCATTGATAGACGTCACACAAATGGCCTTTGCTGGCCCAAGAACACATTGCTTGATTTGCTGGCTTTTATCCATCATTCTTATATGCCTTGCCCAGACTCTTTTCGGTTCCAACTCAAAGCAATGGATGGTGGGAACGTGGAACATGGCCTGGCAATCATTCAAACATTTCCTCGTTCTCCACCCGACTTATACTATAACCCTCACAGTATAACTGCCCTTACGAATGGCAATGCCTTACAGTCAGAGTCGAGTAGATCAGGCCAACTGACTTTTATCATCACGGAACTTCGCTCAGAGGTACATTCTGGTTTGTAGTTTTTAGATCCTCGTGGAGGATCTCTAAGTCTTACGTTGCTGTTCTTCATCTTCTTCTTGTGGACTTTTTTGTTTCACAGCCTACAGTTTTCATCGAAACTTCCTGAAACTTAGCATATATATGTAAAAATTCCCTGCGCAGACAGTAACCATCTCCGATTTTGAAAGTTCCTCCTAGAAAAAAAAGTTATGACGTCAAAATATCTCCGCTAATGGAAATCGCTGATAAAATTATCTCAAACTCGGCAAGCATTTTGGATTCTGTTTGCGGGAATCGAACAGGGCATTAGCAGAGATGAATTACCACACATATGGTACATCACTATGACGTCATATAAATTTTTACGACACCATTCCTATATTTTGACATTTTTTGTTTCACAACCCAGAGTTTTCATCAGAACTTCGTGAAACTTGCCATGTATATGCAGAAAGCCCACGCGCAGGCAGTAACCATCTCCGATTTTGGAAATTCTTCCTAGAAAAAAAGTTGATGTCATAATATCGCCGCAAATGGAAATCGCCTTTACCATTATCTCCAAAACTAGGCAAGCTGTTTGAATTTTGTTTGCGGGAATCAAGCCGGGCATTAGCACAGATAATTTATCGCAAACCTGATACGTCATTGTGACGTCATACTCGTTTTTATGACGTCATCATTTAGAGGACGAGAATCTTAGCTCATTTGAGGTTGTTAAAACACCATTCCAATGCTTGAAAGCCGGTTCCGGATCTGCTGATGTGTCGGTTCGATCGGTAGCTGCTCCTTACTTCAACAAAGCTAAGATTATCCGGACTGGATTTGTTGTGTCTTTCCGTTATATTTTCATCCCTGTGTTTCTGGTTTGTGTTTTTGTCCAATTTTCCATGTTGAATTGAATCTTGTTGTCAAATTTAAGTTCATGATTGCTCAGGCCTACTTCTTGGATAGCAGCCATGAAAATTCTGTCATGTTTCGACGCCGCATTCCTCATTCCTCTTATTTTATCCCAAGTATTGTCCTTCAGCTTCCTCAACTTTATCATATTCCCCCTCTTTGCTTCAAAATAAAAATAAAACCAAAAAAAAAACTGTATTCTCCCAAAAACAGGAAACCAATCTGCCTGTCTGTACTTCCTGCACTTGAATTGATTTTTTTTATCACTTCCTTTTCTTGATCGTAAATGTTCATTGAATGAAATGCTTCTTCCTTCCTCCTACTACCTGTATTTAAAAAGCTTTAAAATACATTTAAAAAAGCTTCACTTGCCTTACTTCATCATGAGCACAACACTTCTTCATTATCTACTGTTCCTCTTCTTCACAAGGATTAGTTTCCAAACATGTCTCTCACCTAAATGCTTGGTCCATCAATGCTCTTCCCATCCCGACAGTCCGATCTTCCTCTGTGCCTTCAACAAAAATTATTTTGATCCATCCCATGATAATTGGCTCATGTGTTCAGATTGGGAATCCATTTTGTAGAGGTTGGCTGCTCATGACAATAAATTCCCCTTCATGTCCTTTAATGGTGGCAAACCACTCCACGTCAGTACCCTCACCCATATCTCCGAGAAGCCCACGCCCTTCCATGTGTCCCCCTCTTCAGCATCCCTCAACTTCATGTCCCTTCTTTCTGCATCCCCCCCCCCTCACCCCACCTCGCCACAGCTCTCCCTTCACCACATCATCTTAAAGCTTCCCCCTTGTCCCATTTCCCTCTCGTTTTTTGGTATATAAAGTGAAGGCTCATGGAAGAGCTAGAACACAGAAAGAATCAAGACGTAACAGAACAAAAGGAACAGCAGAGAGGGGGAAACACCAACAACAGCGAGTATGGCCAAAATAGATGGAGACTAACAAGCTAGGGATGCGGGTAACATTGAGGGGTAGGGGAGGACGTGGCAGGTGGATAAGATGGATACAGAAGAAAAGTCAGGAAGGAAAATCTGAAATTTGAAAGGTGGTGTTCGGTTGGCTTGGCAATGGGGGAAAGGGGTGGGTGGGCTTAACGGGATTAAAAAAGATCGGGGATGATCTGAGATGGTGGTGAACAGTTGTTTTGAAGACCTGGGGGGAGGAATGAGACTGAAGAGAATGTGGAAGTTGATTCCACAGGCAGGAAAAAGAAGAACGCAAATGAATGGAGATGAGCAGGAATTCTGGATTTTGGGAGTTCCACCAGAAGGGGGTTGATGGTGAAACCTTGGGGGAGGGGGCGACAAAGCATGGAAAGAGCAGAGGGTGAAAGACCAGAAAGGAGGTGGTAAAAGAGTGAGAGACCACCGACATGAATGTGATGACAACGTGATAAGCCCATAGACTGAGCTTCATCGTGGGAGATTCTATTATGAGAGACTCAGCGTCATTGATCCCCTCCAATTTGATAGGCCTGAACCCCACCCTGGCGGGAGAGGTGTTCTTTACATTGTCCCCTCTTCCTGTGCAGGCTGGAGTTCCTCAAGGTAGTGTTCTGGGCCCTGTTCTTTTTCTGGTTTTCATCAATGATCTCTCGGACTCTCTGGAAAATCCTCTATTTCTCTTTGCCGACGACTCCACCCTCTGCCGTACTCTCTGTCATTCCTCAGACCGGCAAGCAGCAGCTTCTTCGCTCACTGCAGATCTGGATAAAATCACAAACTGGTCCAACACATGGAACATGTCTTTCAATCCAGACAAATCTCACACTCTCACTATGTCTCTTCGAAAGGACCGTTTACAAAACCCCGCCATCCACTTTCTCACTTTCTCACCAAAATCACGAATCACTGCTCATCTTCACTCTTTCATTCCTCTTTTTTCCCACCTTTCGAATAAACTTCCTCACTCTATTCTTTCCCATTCTTCCCTCCAGGCTTTCAAAACAGCTGTTCACCACCACCTCTTATCTTCCCCCATCCAAATCCTCGATCTTTTCTACCCCCGATAATCCACTCAAGCCCACTTCCTTCAATTCCCCTGCTTTCCTTCCTGAAAGTCCCTGAAATGTCCATCTTCTATTCGCCATGTTCCCCGTCCCATCCCCATCCCTCTCCCTTCCACAGTTCACCTAATGTGTCTGTTCCCCACTGTTTTGTCCCTTCCACTCCTGCCCCTCTTGTCTCATGCCTCCTTGCTGTGAGTTGTGTGTTAGCTCTCATACGAGCCTCGACCAAGGTATACAAAAAAAAAAATACTTCATTTCTTACTGTGTGCACTAATCTTACACCTCCCAACCCCCAGGAGTACCTTTGGCTGTGACTTCCCCTTTGCTCCCACGTGTGTGTGTGTGTGTGTGTGTGTGTGTGTGTGTGTTTTACCATCCTCCAAACATCAATGACTCCATCGACCCCTCTCTCCATCGACCCCTCTCTCTCTCTCCATCGACCTCTCTCTCTCTCTCCATCGACCTCTCTCTCTCTCTCCATCGACCTCTCTCTCTCTCTCTCCATCGACCTCTCTCTCTCTCTCTCTCTCCATCGACCTCTCTCTCTCTCTCTCCATCGACCTCTCTCTCTCTCTCCATCGACCTCTCTCTCTCTCTCTCCATCGACCTCTCTCTCTCTCTCTCCATCGACCTCTCTCTCTCTCTCTCCATCGACCTCTCTCTCTCTCTCCATCGACCTCTCTCTCTCTCTCCATCGACCTCTCTCTCTCTCTCTCTCCATCGACCTCTCTCTCTCTCTCCATCGACCTCTCTCTCTCTCTCCATCGACCTCTCTCTCTCTCTCCATCGACCTCTCTCTCTCTCTCCATCGACCTCTCTCTCTCTCTCTCCATCGACCTCTCTCTCTCTCTCTCTCTCTCTCTCTCTCTCTCTCTCTCTCTCTCTCTCTCTCTCTCTCTCTCTCTCTCTCATCGACCTCTCTCTCTCTCTCTCTCTCTCTCTCTCTCTCTCTCTCTCTCTCTCTCTCTCTCTCTCTCTCTCTCTCTCTCTCTCTCTCTCTCTCCATCGACCTCTCTCTCTCTCTCTCTCTCTCTCTCTCTCTCTCTCTCTCTCTCTCTCTCTCTCTCTCTCTCTCTCTCTCTCTCTCTCTCTCTCTCTCTCTCTCTCTCTCTCTCTCTCTCTCTCTCTCTCTCTCTCTCTCTCTCTCTCTCTCTCTCTCTCTCTCTCTCTCTCTCTCTCTCTCTCTCTCTCTCTCTCTCTCTCTCTCTCTCTCTCTCACACACACACACACACACACACACACACACACACACACACACACACACACACACACACACACCCCAAACCAATTTTTAACCACTCAACCTAACTATCTCTTCCTCATATGTGGTGATTTAACTTGCCAGAATGCCAAATGGCTGGGTGTTGGTCCCACCCTCACCAGCCATGGCACTTTAGTGAAGGACTTCTGTGACTCCATGGGACTGACTCAATCTGTGAATTGTCCAACCCAGATTTCTCACAATGGCAAATCCTCCATTCTGGACTTGATGATGACTAACTTCCCTGCAAATGTCTTCTGCTCTTACTCTGCTCCAATTGGTTCATCTCATCGTATGCTAGTGAAAGTCAACATCCCAATGGCTGTTCTCAGAGAGCTGCCTCATTGCCAGCAAATCTGGCAGTTCAATCAACAACAATGTTTATTCAGACATATAAATGTGAATTGTGTGCGCGAGACAAGGATTTTTTTTACATGGAATGGCTCACAAAGCTTCTAAACGAAGCAGAAAAAGGCTTGGAAAAGTACCTGCGAAAAAGGGGTGTCTCTCTACACAACAAAAGAGTTGGAGAACTTCCTCAACTCGCCAAAAAAGTTGAAACCTTTAGCCCGTACTGCAAACTCCCTATAACATGGACCGGTGCAAGGCACGGATTGTAGACGGGCACGTTCTACCCAAACCTTCGACCATTGCTGCCAGTGAATGGACTTTGAAACTTGTGGGATTATCTCCTGTGAACATGGCAGGCTTTGTGATTTATTTAATGGATGTTTGCAATCGGAAAGACTATGCCGTCATTCCCATTATTCAGGCAGACTTCCCAGAGGGAGACACCGGTTCTGGTTTGGGTGCTTCTTAACACCAATGGCAAGGTTGTATCTGAGCCTTGCCAATGCACAGCTAAGTTTAAAATGATTACTTTACTGTTAATCATGTTGAGGGGGGTGGTGTGTGTGTGTGTGTGTGTGTGTGTGTGTGTGTGTGTGTGTGTGTGTGTGTGTGTGTGTGTGTGTGTGTGTGTGTGTGTGTGTGTGTGTGTGTGTGTGTGTGTGTGTGTTTTCTTTTTCCACTGCCATCACTCACCAATTGTATTAACAGGAAAACGTATGAACTTGACACACGGAGACTTCTTGTATTTCTATATTTTTACATATTTTCGTGAGTCCAATTTGTATCCAGGAACACAACGATTAGGGTTAACCATCTTGATGCTGCCACTCCTTCATTTGAATCCTGAAAATTATGTTAAAAAGACTATTTGACTGACAGGTTTCATGCTAGACATGGCAGATTAAAAGTGTTCCAAAAAGCAGAAATGAGTCACTGAAAACACACACGGCACATGCGAAAAAGGCTTCATTAACATTCGCACATCATTGCGAAAGTCCGGTATTGTGTGTCCGCTCTCAAGAGAGCCAGAAAACAACATCTGTCTAACCTCAAGATTGAACTTTCAAATTTGTCTCCCTCTAAAATCTTGTGGCACCTCGTTAAGTCCGTCTCCAGAGTATGCTCCCCCTCCATCCTTTCCTTCATTTCAAATGGCACCACAGCCGACTCCGCTTGTGAGAAGACCGAATTCCTCAATTCTGTTTCCTTCCAAATCTTGTCTCCCCCAACCCCTCGCTCTCTGTACTCATCCTTCCCAGTCGCACCCAACTGCTCCTGGATTCTGTCATTTGCACTTGAGATGGTGGAGAAGTTTCTGGCAACCCTCAACACCGATTCTGCAACTGGACCCGATGGCATCAGCTCACGTGTCCTAAAACCCTGCTGTGCTGCTCTTTCACATCTCATGTATGCTGTCTTTAAGAAACAAATATATATATATATATATATATATATATATATATATATATATATATATATATATATATATATATTGTTACGGATCTGGAAATCATTTACATTCAACACACAGATGTCCCAAAAGTCAGTTATGTCGTTAAGTATGTGTGTAGTCAGATCCCCTTCCTTTTGTCTCGTGGGAGAATCAAAGGCGTGCGTTGCGATTTCTTTTAGTTAGGTTATTACATCTAATAAAGCATCCCATCTGCATGACCCCTTCGGCCCATCATGCTCAATCACCACCCGCTGGCTGTTCGTACCTTGACTTGCCGAGAGGCGGGTCTCGCGGTTCCACTACTCGGCTCCTACAAACGTTGTAACTCTTGTACGATGACTTTCGCGGTGCTGACACTGGTACTCGTCGAGAGTGAAGCCACATGGAGGAGTAACTGGGGTCTCCTGGCAGGGGCCGAGGCCCCGCCCCGGAAAGGTGGGCCGGAGGACCCTGTCGAATCGGAGGCGGACAGCGAGGTGCGTTTTCACCAAGGGCCCCTCCCTATGGAGAGAGGCCAATAAATCTCGGAGACTCTCTGTAAAAAGGGTCCGGTCGAGTTTGCTTTCACGGTGACTGTAACGGGTCGAGTTTGCTTTCACGGTGGCTGTAAGCAGTCAGTTTTGTTTCACGGTGACTGTACGGGGTTCTGGAGTTTCACGGTGGCTGCTATGAGGAGTCTTAAGGAAGGACAGAGCAACCCTGACCTCCCTTCGTGTACCCTGATTGTTCACCACACGAGCTCCGCCACGAACGAGTCCATACGTGCGACTGGGAACCGGACCAACGACCTTTGTCAGGTGCCGCATCATGGAGTACGCCCTTCCTCTGACGGTCAGGTACACCACCGAACTCTGACCCCCAGCTTGTCTCTCTCCACCGCTGTGAGGGTCCAATAAAGACCCTGGGTTTCTTTTCATTTTGTGTGTGTGTCTGCATGTGGGCCCGTCTTGTAAGTAGATCTGAATAAGTGTTTTTGCTCATTGTAAATATTCCTTCTTGCATATTCGCGTTAAGTCTTGCCTTTATCTTTTTATTGAAAATAAACATTTGTAGAAATGTTCACAGTCAGTTTCTGTCCCTTCTTGAATTGGTCCAGCATGGTTCGGATCTGAGTTTAGGCGGGGTTTTATCCTCGATAATCCGTTCATTCCAGCCGGCACGGCTTTGGCAGTTTCCACTCGGCTGCACCCGAACCGGAGTTGGTAGTCGGTAGTTGGAACTCCACCGCAGTCGGTAGAGTGACCCGGTTCAAGCAAGACGTGCCGAGGGCGTGGTTTCCCTTGTAGTCGAAATCGTGTAGTTAATTAGGTAAATTGGTTATAGACAAATAGACCCTACGCCACGCAGTTGAAATATTGGCGACCACGGTCGGTTAAACGACCCGCCGGCTCGCGGAGTTATCCGAACGACGGCCTACAATTCCGGGGAGTTTTGTGGGAGACGACGCAAGCTTTCCCCACCTAGTGCTCATTCTCACCACCAACCCCCGGCCCACAACAATATATTAAACATAGCATATACTTATTAAAAAGACTTATTGTATCAATCAATCAAAGGCAAAATTAGCTGTGAACATTACAAATTACCAATGAAGTGCAATTTTCAAAACTTGACAAACCAGCAGAATAGAGTTCAGTCATATGTAACTAAGCAAGCTGGATATAAAACATTTCACTTTGCATTCACACAATGACAATGTGCTAATGAAAAATGAATTACATTTTTAAAACAAACTACCAATTAGTTAAAAGTAACAAACTTTCAGAGATTTCCTTGAGGGAGGGGAAAAATAAAATAAAATAAAAATAAAAAAAGCGTTTTTGCAAACTTCTTTTCCAAGAGACTCATTGGTTTTAAATAATTAAATGTTATTATTTGTTTTAAGAAACGACATATCGAGGGTGGAACTGACAGAAAACTTTTTCCAGGGTGCCAGTACATGTGGCCTATTTGCAATCTCTCCCTCACCCACCCCCACCAAATGAAAATGTAATGATTGACACATTTGGCATTACCCATCTAAGTACTTCACTTATGATACTCCTCCATGATCTTTAGACATTGCATGAAAGAAGATACCATTAAAGGTAAAACTTGTAGCAATTCAAGACAAAGATGGCTGCATCGAGTCATTCAGTTTCCATACTGAATGCAGAAGGAGCACAAATCTATTTCGGAAAGGTCGGCTCGGCGAGTTAATCGTTTCCATCCATAGGCTCATTGTCAATGAGAAAAGGATGTTTTTTTTGAAAGGCAAGGAAATATTAACATTGGGCATAGCACTCCAACGGTAAGGATATTTCATTAAATTTGGCATGCATAGTTTCCTTAGAGATCCATACTCTACGAACAACACTTTGCCAACATCTTTCTTCAGGAGTGGCTCATCCCAAAAAAAAAACTAATTAATAAATAAATAAAAACCTGGATTTCAACCACCAACCTCTTGATGACTATTCTTTCTTTGCGAAACCAAAACACATGCTAAAAGTCATGCTGCATGGAATTTGTCTGCTGGTTTCAGCACGAAACAGTCAACTCTCTGCCAAAGCCACTGCAAGGTACTTCCACTGGGATAATTGGTTTAACAACCTAGTCAAAGACATATGGCTATGGCACGGAAAGGACTGAAATAGTTTTTTTTTTCTTCATGGGCTCGGCCTAAGTTGAAAAGGAGTGCAGCTATAAATCAAGAAAGTGAGTGAGCACAGCAACAAAGGGTACAAGTCCTTACACGTCCGGGCTGCACGATCTCCGGGTGACCGGCCAAGCTGTACTGAATCTGCATCAATTTCTGGAAGTTGTCCTTCAAATGGTGAAATGAAGGAAAGAAAAGATGAAAGGAGTTTCATTAAAAGGCACAAAAAAACAAGGCATTGATAACATGGTATAGCACTTATCTAAGCGTTTCGATCCATTTTCCTCGGAACAATAGCTTTTGCTTTGGGACATCAAATATTGTCCTGTGCAGGACAATAAGCATGGTTTTGTGAACTTACCCCCTGCTTCATGCATTCATTGGCATGCTCAGCAACTTCTTTGACTACTGAAAGGGCCGCTGTCGGAAGGGGGGTGGGAGACAACAATAAAATCAAGAAAGGATTACATTGAGAAGGAATAGAACATGTGTTATGGGGTAAGGGTGAGGGGGCAGTAGGAGGGGAGTGGGTGTTGTGGACCAAAATAAATTCAAAAGAAAGGGAAGAAAAGGCCATCAATAAAACAAAGCACCTTACTTGCACTCCTATGTCCCACTGGAAAGCAAACAAAACACACCTTTGTGTCCTTCTCCCCTTCAGGAATGTTGGCTCATTGAAAATAATCCAAATCGACAATGTCGATAAACACGACAATAAAAATGAAACCAAAATTTCAAAGATTTATACAAATACACTTCACACAACTTTGTATCACAAAGTAATTTGACTATCACAAAGGGGTTACTGTTGAAAGAAGTAACAGAAATGCCTTTTCAAAGATTGAAACATAACATTCTGAAAACTGTCAAGCAGTCTGAAACTCAAATGCTTTCTGTGCTAAACGATTTGCAATCTCATAAACCAGGATAATGAGCACCAATGTTCCTGAACAGCTTCAGTTACACATTCTTTATACTTTCACCCTGACGTATAGAGACTTGCACGCAGGAACAAAGAGTTTTCTTGAATGCTTTTCAGGTTATTTTGCAAAACTCCAATCAGGTGAAATCTTCTATCGTTTTTGTATTCAAAATGCACGTTTTGTTTACATTGCAACATAAAAAACTGAACTAAACGATTTTCTTTTGATAAAAGGTTAGATAACTGGACCCCCCATTTTGATAAAGGTTAGATAAAGCCCCATAGTTTGCACAGACAGTGAGCCAGGCAAGGAGGAGAACAGGGATTCTTCTGTGCAAAAATGGATCGTTTCTCTTCTGTATTCACGTTTTCCTACAATATGTGCAGGTGTTATCATCTGAACATAGTGTTGGACATATTTCGTTATCTGAATCTAGTGTTGGACAGATGCTATCATCTACAATCTACATGCTTGGTGTTGGCTAACTGGTTAAGGTGGCTGGCTTGGGACGAAGGCTCGTGGGTTCAAGCCCGTCAGCCATCGAATTAACACCAGTTGGGGTTGACTCAGCCTTTCATCCTTCTGAGGTCGTCAGAATGAGTACCAGTGTGCTGGGGTAATAACCATTCAGGGTAACCTGTGTCGGAGTGGCGATTCGTCCAGGACTGTACTCCTTGCCGATGAAACCGTCTCGACAGCTCTATGCGCCTTCACAGCATGAAAGTAATGGTATTACCATACTGTATTATCATTTTCACACAGTTCAGGAAAGATGTTATGATCTTCACTAGTGTAAGACAGATGTTATATCTGCACAAAGTGAACGACGAAGAGAAACAATCCAATCTCACACAGAAGAAATCCCTGTTGGCAAGCTTGCAGTAGTACTGTCAGAAAAATCTCAGCAAACAAGTTTTTCAGACAGATCAAAAGCAACAATATGGTGCAAACTCAACGAAAGAAAGATTAAAAACAAAAATGTAGAGAAGAAAGACAAAGAAAAGGATAAAAAGAGAACAAAAAGCAAGACAGTCAAAAAGCCTGGAAATTAGGAAAGTCAAAAAATTAGAGAGACAAAACAAGTCAAAAAAACAAACATCAAGAACACAATATATTTATTAGAAAGTTATAAAATGGTACAAAGACCTCGAAGGTCACACATCAAGCCTAATGGTTCCTGGTGTAGTACATTCGAGATACTCCCAACATTCTTGGATAGCCTCAAATAAACCAAGACTCGGTAAGAGAATATGATAACTGCCATCAAACCGAGTCATTCGTAGCACAAATAACAAAACTGTCTTTACATTTCCTTCCAGCTCTCAACAGTCATCAAAAATGAACTGCACATGAAAATTACATTCACGTTAGAGGCAGATTTTTTTCGAAATTTTCTGCATGATATTTCAATTCCAATTAGACTTATGCACCTGTAACGCTTCAAGAACACACACACACACACACACACACACACACACACACACACACACACACACACACACACACACACACACACACACACACACACACACACACACACACACACACACACACACACACACACACCGAGCCCTTTATAAAAGACAAAAAATTTAAACAGCCCTATCACGACAATATTAATATTTATTCTCATTGGCAATCCAGACATAAAACAAGAGGAGACTTTGAAGTATTTCCAAACTATACCTTGAGTGCCTTCAAAATCTTCCGACTCTTGCGACAAGTGCTTCAGATAATCTGAAAAATAAATCAATCACACTGGCATATGCTCTCAAATAATGCAAAAAATAAAAAATAAAAAAACAAAACAAAAAAAGTTTCCAAAATAGTTTAACTTGGGGACACTCGAGGTTTGAATTTATGCCACTCAACCCACTTGTGCTGCACCACGGTGGAGGTGGGTGCTGTCAGGCAGGGCAGCGTGGTACCACCGTGCATACAAGCAGCCCACCTGTGAGCAACAGCTGATACTGAGGAATCCTTTGCACCGGTTTGAGCAAGTAGTGCCGCAAGGCGAGGTTGGCACAACGAGGGCTTGCCTGCAGGATGCAACAGGGAAATTGCTATTGTGCAGCATTCAAAGAAATAAAACCAACAAATTTGACCACTTTATTTAAAATTAGCAAAGGTACCCGGCGTTGCCAGGTCCCTCCTCCCACTGCTTCCCCCCCATCCACCCATCCCTCCCCTGCCTCCTACCACCCAACCTCCAGACTAACACCTCTTCTCCTCCCACAAAGGTACCCAGCATTGCCTGGGATCTAACGACATCAATTGAACTACCACAATTAAGCACGTATTTAGAGACAAACATTAAATTTATCAAGCTGCAGAATATTGAACAGAAATAGCAACAAAATTGAACACATTATTGTAATATAATGCTTTGGGGTAGACAAAATTGAATGTTTTCCCATCAAGGGCCAGAACATGTAAACGGATAAAAATCAATTCTTTCAAAATTTGTGCAGATATATATGGAGAAGTTAGCCAAGGACGAAGCGTTTTTTCCTACAACTCTTCTTTCACCCTTGAGAGTTATGTCGTTAGATGAGCAGTAAAATTACCTTGAAATCCATTCGGTTTTTGAATAACTAGCGATTAGCGCATTTGAGAGGCCACGTGACTCCTTCGCGGATCTTACCAATCGTTGTAATGTATTAACAGTTATTTTTCACATCTAATAATATATTTGACGATCGGAGCTCACTAATTATATAGGTATCTGGGTTGAAATCCCCCCCCAAAATTTGCCTTTTTATGAAGCATTCTATATTTAGATCTACCCTAGGTTATGAATTGTGAGAAAATGACTGTTTAAAACTCCTTGTCAGGTGCATCATGGTAAAATAATGTGACTATAAAGTTTTGTCGCGATTAATCTTGGGAGCTACGAAGAGTAGAGAGAAAAAAATAACTACAACTGCCACTTTATAACTGCTGGCAGTGATGACCAGGTACCCAGACGTCTGCCTTTGATACAACGTGAGACTTACTGCAGATGATAGTCGCAAAGTTTCGCTTCGATAGGATAAGTGGTTCCAGAGAAAACAGTATTTAAGAGTGATACAAATACAGCCCTGCTTCGATACAGCGCGGGACTGACAAGTTACGAACCGGGTAGCACAAAGTGTTCAATCTATTTATTATGTATACAGTTAGCCCTTTTTCCTGGGGACATTGTCGGTTGCAATTGAATTGCTGTTCCTGTACCCTCAAATGTATGCAGGTGCAGCCAAGTGAGCTGTCTGGAAAAAAAAAATCTAAAAGTAAACAGCAGCGGTTCCAGAGTAAACATTAATTAATATTTCCCCTTCAATCCAACATGGCTGCCAAACCCTGGGCCCGATCGAGTTGAAATTTCAAACCTTCATTCCACATGACTGTTCCATCATAATTGTGATGTTTTACATTTATTGATGCAGTAGTTCCAGAGTAAACATTAATTAGTATTTTTTCCTTCAATCCACTATGGCTGCCAAACGGTGTCGTACATCAAAAGGGGGTGAAAACTTTTTATTCGTCATGGATAGGTGGTCATACTGGTGGAGTTTCGCCTCGATCTGTTCAGCCGTTTCAGAGAAGGCTTCTAAAGTTATTTTCAATCCAAGATGGCTGACGAACCATGTGACCTATGAAATCATAAATTTAAATTCTGCTTCCAATCGAGCAGTGGAACATGGGTGTGAAGTTTCGTGTTAATCCTACAAGGTGCGTTTTTCTATCCAAGATGGCCGCCAAACCATATGATGTGTGACGTCATAATTTTTACCGTATATGCATGTATGGGGGTGGATTACAGTTGCCAAGTTTCGCTTTGATAGGTTATGTGGTTCCAGAGAAAACATTATTTAATATTTTTCTTAAATCCAACATGGCTGCCAAACCGTGTAACCCATCAATTATTCATTAACAAACTCATATTCACTGCTCGTGTGCAAATGTTTGTGAAGTTTCCCCTTGATCTGACTCGCCGTTCTGGAGAAGATGATGTTTGAAGGTTTTAGGGTAAATTCAATATGGCCACCAAACCATGTGACCTATCAATTAGAAATTAACAACCTTGTGAAAGGATGTCTTGGGGAAAGTGTGTGTGAATTTTTGCCTCAATCTGTCCAGCCGTTCTGGAGAAGAAGATTTTTTTAAATTTATTAATTTTCAATCCAAGATGCCTGACGAACCATGTGACCTATGACATCATAACTTTACATTTTGCCTCCAATCCTGTATGGGAACACGTGTGTAAAGTTTCGTGTTAATCGGATAAGGTGCGTTTTTACATCCAAGATGGCCACCAAACCATGTGACTTGTGATGTCAGAATTTTTACCATGCGTGCATACACAATGGTAGATGATAGTTGCAAATTTTTGCTTTGATAGATGAAGCAGTTCCAGAGAAAACATTATTAAATATTTTTCTTAAATCCAACATGGCTGCCAAACCATGTGACCTATCAATTATTCATTAACAAACTTATACTCCCTACACGTGTGCAATAAGTTTGTGAGGTTTCCCCTTGATCTGACCAGTCGTTCTGGAGAAGATGTTTGAAGGTTTTAGAGTAAATTCAAGATGGCTGCCAAACCATGTGACCTATCAATAAGAAATTAACAAACTTGCAAAAGGATGTCTTGGGGAATGTGGGTGTAAAGTTTCGCCTCAATCTGCTCCGCCGTTCTGGAGATGATGTTTTAAAAAATAAATTCAAAACAAGACGGTTGCCGAACCTAGTCACCTATGACATCATAATAATTTTTTTCTACAGTGAATTGTTGTGTGGATGACGCTCAAGAAATTTCAGATATTTCCCATGCAGTGTTCTACTTGACAAATTTTCACCGGCATACCGCTTCACCGATGACATCACGAAAAATCACCTGTGTTCCACATGGGTAGCATATTAAAATGCATGAAGCAAAATTTTTTTCCATTGCACAGTTTCAGAGCTACAGATGTCCAAAATTTATCGTTTTTTTTCAATATCGCGCCCGTACCACGTGACCGAAGACGTCATAATTATCATTTAAGTATGCTATCAAAAAAGATACATACTATGGTGAAAATTTCGTGTCGATCGGACTTACCGTTCCCGAAAACATGATTTTTAAAGTGAAAGAACCCGCAAATTGCCAGCAGAAAAGGAATAAATAAGAAACTAGAACTGCCACTTTATAACTGCTGGCAGTGATGACCGGGTACCCAGACGTCCGCCTTTGATACGTGAGACTTATATGATAGTCGCAAAGTTGCGCATCGATGGGATAGGTGGTTGCACAGAAAACATTCTTTAATAGTGATACAAATGTAGCCTTGCTTCGGGACAGACGAGTTACGAACCGGATTGCACAAAGTGTTCAATCTAGTTATTACGTACGCAGTTCACCCTTTTCCTGGGGACATTGTCGGTATCAATTGAATTGCTATTCCTGTACCCTAAAACGCATACAGGTGCAGCCAAGTGAGCCTTCTGGAAAAAAAACAAAAATCTAAAAGTTCTCAGATTCAAATAATTAAATAATTCTGGCTGCCAAACCGCGTGGCTGATCGGGTTGAAATTTTAAATCCACGTTTCAGATGTCGGCTAAATTATAATTGTGAAGTTTCGCATATATAGAAGCAGCAGCTCCAGAGTAAACATTAATTAATATTTATCCTTCAATCCAAGATGGCTGACGAACAATGTGATCTATGACATCATAAATTTATATTCAGCCTCCAATCGTGCAGTGGAACACATTTGTGAAGTTTCGTGTTTATCGGACAAGGTGCGTTTTTCTATCCAAGACGGCCGCCAAACCATGTGACATATGACGTCATAATTTTTAACGAATATGCAGGCATGGGGGTAGATTATAGTGTCCAAGTTTTGCTTCAATAGGTTATATTGTTCCAGAGAAAACATTATTTAATATAATTCTTCAATCCAACATGGCTGCCAAACCATGTGACCGATCAATTAGAAATTAACAAAATTATATTCACTACTCGTGTGCAATACGTTTGTGAAGTTTCCCCTTTATCTGACCAGCCGTTCTGGAGAAGAAGATGTTTGAAGGTTTTAGTGTAAATTCAATATGGCCACTAAACCATGTGTCCTATTAATAAGAAATTAACAAACTTGTGAAAGGACGTCTTGGGGAAAGTGTTTGTGAAATTTTGCCGCAATCTGTCCAGCCGTTCTGGAGAAGATTTCAAAAATTTATTACTTTTCAATCCAAGATGGCTGACCAACCATGTGACCTATGACATCATAAATTTAAATTCTGCCTCCAATCCTTTAGTGGAACACGTTTGTGAAGTTTCATGTTAATCGGATAAGATGCGTTTTTCCATCCAAGATGGCCACCAAACCATGTGACTTTTGCTGTCATAATTTTTACTGTTTTTGCAGACATGATGGTAGATGATCTTTGCAAATTTTCGCTTAGATAGGTTATGTGATTCCAGAGAAAACATTATTTAATATTTTTCTTGAATCCAACATGGCTGCCAAACCATGCGACGTATCAATTATAAATTAACAAAATTATATTCACGACTCGTGAGCAATACTTATGTGAAGTTTCCCCTTGATATGACCAGCCATAATGGAGAAGAAGATGTTTAAAAGTTTTAGGGTAAATTCAAGATGGCCACCAAACCATGTGACCTATTAATAAGAAGTTAACAAACTTGAAAAAGGACGTCATGGGGAATGTGTGTGTGTAAAGTTTCGCCTCAATCTGTCCACCGTTCTGGAGAAGATTCAAAAAAAAATTCAAAACAACATGGCTGCCGAACCGTCACCTATGACGTCACAATTTTTTTTTTTCTACGGTGAATTGTTGTGTCGATGATGCTCAAGAAATTTCAGATTTTTCATATGCAGCATTCTACTTGATGAATTTTCACCGGGATACCGCTTCACTGATGACGTCACGAAAAATCACCCGTCTTCCCCATTGGGAGGTCATTACAATGCATGAAGCGAAATATTTTTTCATTGCACAGTTTCAGAGATACAGAGGTCCAAAGTTTATCGGTTTTTTCAAGATGGCGCCCACACCACGTGACCTATGACGTCACAATTATAAATTAAGTATGCTATCAAAAAAGATACATACTATGGTGAAAATTGTGTCGATCGGACTTACTGTTCCTGAAAAAATGATTTTTAAAGCGAAAGAACCCGCAAATTGCCGGCGGAAGAAAAATAAGAAATAAACAGAAGAAAAACAATAGGTTACCCATTCCATTAGACTGGGTACCCCAATAAACAGAAGAAAAACAATAGGTTACCCAGTCCATTTGACTGGGTACCCTAATAAACAGAAGAAAAACAATAGGTTACCCAGTCCATTTGACTGGGTACCCTAATAAACAGAAGAAAAACAATAGGTTACCCAGTCCATTTAACGGGGTACCCTAATAAACAGAAGAAAAACAATAGGTTACCCAGTCCATTAGACTGGGTACCCTAATAAACAGAAGAAAAATAGGTTACCCAGTCCATTTGACTGGGTACCCTAATAAACAGAAGAAAAACAATAGGTTACCCAGTCCATTTGACTGCGTACCCTAATAAACAGAAGAAAAACAATAGGTTACCCAGTCCATTTGACTGGGTACCCTAATAATCATAATAAATAAAAAATATCGAATCATATAATGCAGAGGAGTAGGGGAAAAAAAATCACAACTATAGCACCTACAAAAGTGATGTATAGAGCAATTTGTATGTATGAAGTTCAGGCATTCGATATGTGAGGAAAGTGAGAAAAAAAAACATTTTGAGTGCTTTATTGTACAGAAACCAGTGTGGCCTGTTCCAAGTCGAGGCATTGTTGAGCAGGCCAAAACAAAATGGTGGTTTAAGACCGCTGCGAGTTCAGGGTTTTGTTTTATTTTGGTTTTTGATGATGAGCACCCTGTTAATTATCCAACCCAAATACCCACTTTTCATTCATGTACCACCTTGGAGTTCCCTTAGTATGCATGCAAAGTTTCGGGCCGCTAGATTTCATGGTTTTGGAGTTATGGTGGACACGCACACGCACACACCAAATTCAACCATGTTATTTATCATCCCAACATTTAAATGCAGCCAGCACAACTTGATCTCACTAATACTTCACCTGATTTTTGTTTATGCAGAATACAAAATTTGCTCATTTCACTCCATCTGAAGTTTTGCATTCAGTCTTCAGCACCTAATTTTGGCCAGCTATAATGATGCAGTAAACCTTGCCTTTGATCCTGTGGCCATTTTTGCTTTGCAGCATAGGTGGCAGTTTAACAAAAGTTTCACTGTATATTTTTTGCTCTACAAGGATAGAATATGTAATGCAGTTACAGTGATAATTGATCCCATACCCCTCTGTTGAGAGAGGAAGAAAAAAAATCAAGGGCACCAATGAAAAGGTTGTAAAGATTTGGAATTTGACCATCGGCATAGTCCCAGGATACAATAGCTGACTTTTGTCTTCAAGGTACCAAAGGAGCTTTAATATCCATAAGCAAATGCTGACAAATGGGGAACCCGGTTTAGTGTTCCACCAACGGATGGTGCATTTGATTAATGCAAAGCCTTGCCTGAGAAGCACCAGGATGACAGTTATATAATCGGGTCAGTAATCTGGCCTCGAGACAAGACAGCTCAGCGACAAGTACACATATCCTGCCAATCAATAAATCACTGCTGACTGTTGAGAAATAACTATTGCTGTCATTTATTTCCTAGAAAGGACACTTTCCATTTGCACATATTGGTACAGGGCGATGCATTAATGTGTGCTCCACCCATCGGGAGGAAGTTAAGTCGGAGGAGCCGTCTGCCATGATTATACATTGTGACTTCAAAACATCAAGAAACCTACAAATACCAGACTCGGTAACATATTCATTAAAGCATCCAATCTGAATCTGGGAGGATGACGATTCAATTCCTGCCCTCACCAAGACATCCAAATACCTTACAAATGGTACATGCTGCTTCGCTGCTTGATGCTCAGCATTTAACGGATAGAGCATGGATAAAACTCAGGGGTTGGCATCCATGCGGCAATGGGGTGAGATTTTTTGCTCTGCTCACGATGGAGAGAAAAGCGATGCCACAAAGATGACGTCTCCCATATCCAGCGTGCCCCGTGAAGTTACATTACTTCCCCAAGGTCAGCGGCTTGGTTTGTCTGAAGTCAAATGTGGTATTAGTTCCATGTTTTACTCTGCATGTGTGTGCGTGATTTGTGTGGCAGCTCCTCCACGAGCCTGATACCATATGGGGAGGTGGAGGGGGGGGGATGACAACAATAATTTTAAAACGTCTCCATGATCAGCACAAAAATACAGCTAATGTAGAGGAGATACCTTACAGTTTGGCTGAGATTAATGCAAGATAGAAATGTGGAATGTGAAATCATTGCAATCATTGCATATAATTCCTTGCCTTCCTTCCCGAAAGTTCCCTGTCGTGTAAGGTCCTGAAAGTCCCTGTAATGTCCATCTTGTATACCCCGTGTTCCCCGCCCCCATCCCTCTCCCTGCCACAGATCTCCGAATGTGTCTGTTCCCCAGTTTTGTCCTTCCCTCTCCCACCTCTCTTGTCTCCTGCCCCCCCCCCCTTGTTGTGCGTTGTGTGTTAGCTCTCATACGAGCCTCAGCAATGTATACAAAAAAAAAGAATTGCTCATTAGGGAAAACAACAATATACCTGTAATTACACAAAGGGAAAAGCTTTTGACAATTGCCTTTTGCATAAATAGAGTATGCCAAGAACATACATTACTTGATGTAGAACCTTTTGGAAAATTTCCCACAATTTGATTTATTAATGCGATCACTTTTCTTGAAAAACTGCTTTTATTGCCAGTGTTTCTCAAGAAAAATTCCATTGGAGATATTTCATCCTTTATACCCCTTTACCTATCATCAGGTCTGTACAATACACACGCTTTGGTTTAACACATAAAACGTGTTATCTTTTGGCCAAATGAAAAACACAAGTCAAAATATTTCATCACGAACTCTAAGTAACTCTCCAAACCAGATCAGATTTCACATACAAGATAAATAAACAAACAGAGAAAAGAAAATAAGCAAATCAACAAGAAAAAGAGCAATCAGACTTTGCAGACCCTCACCAGGACTTGCTTTGTGTGGTGTTTGTGGAGTTTGGTGTTGAGTATTTTGTGTGGTGTTTGTGTTCTGGTGTGTTATGTCATTAATAAGAGACAAAATTATAACTTCCACTTTATAACTGCTGGCAGTCATGGTTGGGTACCAAGACGTCAACGCTTTGATTGAACACCTGACCCTGACCCATGACTTTTTTTTCGGATTATTCAATTGAATTTAGAATGGGATTAAAATAAATTCAATTCAAATCAAATGGAAGAACAAATAGGTACAAGTGCTGCATTGGAGTAATCAGAAGGAAACCAAACAAGCAAAAAATCAAAGATGAAGTCATCAGGAGGAACTTGGATAGGATTCACATTTCAGCTGCGGCGACTCTACCCTCAAACCCATCCAGGCAGAGCCAAGTGGGCCTTATTCAAAAATAGATATCAAAAAGAACCCAGGTATAATAAAATAAAAACTTAGTTCTGGCTGCCAGACCATGTGTCCGATCAAGTTGAAATTTAAAATCTATATTCCCCATCACGAATAGATCATAATTGTGAGGTTCCACATCGATTGATTGAGTGGTTCCAGAGAAAACATTATTTAATATTTTTCTTTAATCCAATATCGCTGCCAAACTATGTGACCCATCAGTTATTCCTTAAACTTGTACACCCATGGTTTGGGATACATTTGTGTGAAGTTTCCCCTCAATCTGTCCAACCGTTCTGGAGAAGATGATTTTTGTAAGTTTTAGGGTAAATCCAATATGGCGGCCAAACCATGTGGCCGATGATATATTATGTGTGAACCTTTTGTTTCTCATGGATAGGCAGTCATATGTGTAAAGTTTCGCCTCAATCTGTTCAGCCACTTCAGAGAATTTTAATTATTATTGTTATTTTTTAACAATATGGCTCCCAAATCACGTGACCAATGACGTCGTCAATTTTTTTTTTTTCTGTGGACCATTTTATCTCTAGATGACCTTTAAAATTTTTCATACTGAGTAGATGTAGCATTATACATATGCAATTATGATGTCACAATGAAGGCACCTATGAAAAAAAAAAAATATATATATATATATATATATATTAGCGATACCCGTGCACATGCACGGGATAGCAGTACAACATAGCTGGTAGCAGACGACAGACCATACACGGGGAATGACAAAAATACGGATTGTGCAAAAATGCAAGTCGTACTATGGAACGCCAAGACTTCCCAAACATTGTCGGGATGTCCGCTAAGTGCCACAGCAATTTCATAGGGATCGTGTGACGGCGAGCCGAGTTTTTAGTGTGCAAGCTTTGTAATATATATATATATATATATATATATATATATATATATATATATATATACATATACATACATACTTAACAATAATTAAGATAAAATATAAACAACAAAAAAAGCAGAGGATTTTAATCTAATTTTTTTTTGTTTTTGCAAGTTTGTGAACAAGATACATAAGGCTTGGCATGATAGCATTGAGGTATGCACATTCTTCTCCGGTCTGTGTAGCCCAAACTGCCATCCTGGTGTTTCATATGAAGAGTCAGGTATCAACGTGTGTGCCATTCATCAGAAGGAAGTTCAGTCAGAGGACCTCTCCACCAACACTGTTTGGTGGATGTCAAAGATCCCACAGTGTCATTTGCAAAGAGTAGACATTATTATCAATGGCACCCTGTCTAAATTACAAATTACTGCCACCTTCAGTTAAATGTCAGACCTGGCCAGCAGGTTTGTGAAAGACTTGGGCCAAAGACGTTCCCTGGCCGACCCCACAATAACGTGGGAATAAATGAGACAGTTAAAGTGGTGATATTGTAATCAAAATCTATACCACAAACTATTCATCTTGATGAGAGGTGTATAAATATGAATGAACTTTATTATAGGAATAATGTATGGTGTAATGGTTCGAGTGCATGCTCCGTGTCTGGGAGGTCAGCGGTTCAAACCCCAGCCGAGTCATACCAAAGATTATAAAATGATATGTGCTTGATGTTCAGCATTTAAAAGGATAGGAGCACGGAAAATCCCCATTGGTTGGCATCCATGGGGAGGAGGAAATTCCTCCTTAAGAAATGCCCCGCTGAGTGCTGTGAGAAAGGCAGTGACATTATTGTGGTGTTGCTGGTACCCAGAGTGTCTCGCAAAGTGACAGCACTTCCTCCAAGCTCAGTGGCTGTTTGTCTTGTCTAAAAGTCTTGTGTTGTGTCACATTTATTTGTCTGTATGTCCATGTGTGTGTGGCAGCTCCATTACAAGCCTTGGATCCTGTTAAAATTAAAAATATATATTTAAAAGGAAAAATTAAAAAATATTAAAAAAAAAACAATGAATGCACGACTTACCAGGAGCCAACGCAACAAAATAAAAACCATGGCAAATGTGCAAATCAACTAAACCTTTATCTCTAGATGACCAATGACATGGTCCAATGACATGGTCCAGTATGGTCCAATAACAAATAAGTAGCAATTAACATCCAGAACGACTCCTCACACCAGTTCTCAACTTTTTTTGCAACCTGGTTTCCGAGAACGGCACGGCTCAATAATCACACGTTCATAAAATACATTGGAACGAAGCTTGAAATGATTACAATTCATTCTTCTTTTTCCTTAACCAATGCCCTTCTCCTCTTCACCTCAAATTCACGTACTGCGATGGCAAAGCTTGGGGAACGCCTGCAGCTGTCATCAAGCAAGGCCAAGTTGCGGTCGAATTCCCGTATGTACGCAGAGTACATCTTGAGGTACGGCCCTTTTCGCAAGATCACGTCCGAAATCCGAGGTTCATCTCCCCTGCATACATTTGAAATGCACAAAACAATTAAACTTTGACGTGGTTATTTATACTCACAGGGAAAATCCCCGGAGCAAAAATGCTCATTTTAAAATGAAAATAAGAAAACCAAATAATTGTACCAATAGAGGACGAAGGTTATTAAAGGTTTGTGCCCAAAAATAATCACTCACCAGCAAGCAAGTCTTTCTTCCAGGTCTCTCAAGAGATCTTGGTTCAGTTTGTACAACTGTGGCAAGTAAAATAAAATCTGGTCGAGGGTCCTCTCATCAATAATTGGTCTGCCCAATGTCTGGTTCGCCTTGTCCACAGCACCGCGGAAGTCCTGCGGCAGACAGGTCATCGACTGCATGTGCAATGTAATCATAAAAGGACAAATGAAAATCCTTTAGCACTTCCTTCACACTTTTCAGGTTCCTCAGTTTTGTTTGTATCCAAACCCCGACTGAACAGTTTGGTGGACCTTTGTAATCTCTCATAATCCTAGCTAGTCATATCAAACTGCAATCGATTGTAATCCCACTTCATACTATCCACATCTTTTTAAAATAACTGGGAAGAGGAAGCCTGGCAGAAAGAAGCCAAGTGGCAGCCAATTTGTGAGCAACAGCCGGCAGCAAAGGTCTCAAGGGGTCCGGCTTGATAAGATCACATCCACAGCTGGAATCAAGAACCAGCCTAATGAGTGTTGCATTTGGCCCTTGGTGCGCCTGCTAGTGACTTCCTGTGCATGGTGTTGCCAGAGCCAACATCCGGACATGTGAGAACATGCATGTTTGTGTGTGACACCACGTTACATCGGTTTCAATTCATGGGATCAAAGAAAACTCGAGGAATCTGTAAAGAACCCTTCCAGCAATAAAAACCGAGACCCATTTATGCTTGCTTACAAAAAGATTGCTTAATTACAAGACGATATGTCTGTCAAGTTCAAGAAAAACCCGGTCACTGGAAAAGCAAAGCTAAAGAAGAGTCAATTTGAAGCAATAACAACATGTCCAATCACAACTGACTTGATCATTTTCCTTTACATGTTGAAATTATTGTGTTTTAATCACTGAATACAGATAAGAACGGAGCTGTTCAAAGAGACTCACAACATGAAGAAGCTTCAGCACATCGACAAAACTGAAACACACAAACACAAACCAGACACCACTCTTATTAGTTGCAAGTAAACTTTGACCCCAAACAGGAATGATATGTGTGCTGAAGAAAGTGCAAACTCACACTTTCTCGGAGGTCATTATCTCATGAGCGATGCAATGAAGTTTCTTATTGTTTGTGACTTCATCCTGAAAGGCAAATGAATCGACTTTTGTGCACGACTGAAGATGAGTTAGACAGCTGTTGAAAAGCAAGATGGTATAGAATATAGATTAATGTACACTCTGTTTACACATGCCCTTCATGGACCAAGTGTACAGGTAATTTAGGCAGTTTAGGCAGCAGGTAATTTAGGCAGTAATTTAGGTAATTTAGGCATTTAGATCCATGAATCAGAGCTCTTCATTGGTTTGTTTGAGGAATGAGTGATTAAAAATTGTATTAGTTACAGAATTAATGGCTATGACGGAGGAAAAAGGTCTGAAGATAGTGGGAGGTGGTCGGGCGAGGCGGTGGCGAAGGCGGTCGGGCGGGACGGTGGCGAAGGCGGTTGGGCGGGGCGGTGGCGAAGGCGGTCGGGCGGGGCGGTGGCGAAGGCGGTCGGGCGGGGCAGGGGCAAAGGCGGTCGGGCGAGCCGGGGCGAAGGCGGTCGGGCGAGCCGGGGGCGAAGGCGGACGGGCGAGCCGGGGACGAAGGCGGTCGGGCGAGCCGGGGGCGAAGACGGACATGATGGAGGTGGCAAGGCGGACACGGGGGAGGTGGCAAGGCGGACGTGGAGGAGGCGGAAAGGTGGACGCGGGGGAGGCGGCAAGGCATACGCGGAGGAGGCGGCAAGGCAGACGCGGAGGAGGCGGCAAGGCAGACGCGGAGGAGGCGGCAAGGCAGACGCGGAGGAGGCGGCAAGGCAGACGCGGAGGAGGCGGCAAGGCAGACGCGGAGGAGGCGGCAAGGCAGACGCGGAGGAGGCGGCAAGGCAGACGCGGAGGAGGCGGCAAGGCAGACGCGGAGGAGGAGGCAAGGCAGACGCGGAGGAGGCGGCAAGGCAGACGCGGAGGAGGCGGCAAGGCAGACGCGGAGGAGGCGGCAAGGCAGACGCGGAGGAGGCGGCAAGGCAGACGCGGAGGAGGCGGCAAGGCAGGCGCGGAGGAGGCGGCAAGGCAGGCGCGGAGGAGGCGGCAAGGCAGACGCGGAGGAGGCGGCAAGGCAGACGCGGAGGAGGCGGCAAGGCAGACGCGGAGGAGGGGCAAGGCAGGCGCGGAGGAGGCGGCAAGGCAGACGCGGAGGAGGCGGCAAGGCAGACGCGGAGGAGGCGGCAAGGCAGACGCGGAGGAGGCGGCAAGGCAGACGCGGAGGAGGCGGCAAGGCAGACGCGGAGGAGGCGGCAAGGCAGACGCGGAGGAGGCGGCAAGGCAGACGCGGAGGAAGCGGCAAGGCAGACGTGGAGGAGGCGGCAAGGCAGACGCGGAGGAGGCGGCAAGGCAGACGCGGAGGAGGCAGCAAGGCAGACGCGGAGGAGGCGGCAAGGCAGACAAGGAGGAGGCGGCAAGGCAGACAAGGAGGAGGTGGCAAGGCAGACGAGGAGGAGGCGGCAATGCAGACGAGGAGGAGGGTGGAAGGTTGGAAGAAAGTAAGAAAGGAGCAAAGTTAAATGACAGTTCAAACATTAATTCCCCAAATTTTATGTCCTCATTCTCAGTTTCCTGCTCTAAATGTTCACCAAAATGTGGTCTTTTGGAAATGAACTCCAAAGAAATGCAGGCAATATTCATGCTATACTTTTTTAGTGTCAGTAAGGATGTCTTTTGCCTAATGGATATGGTAAATGCAATTGTTTTTTCAGATTGTGCCTGAAACGAATAAGCATATATCAAAGCGATTATTAAATCAACATTTAAAATACAAATTTGTTCATACTGCACTTACATTGAGTGATTGGACTGTAACCTGCTTATGTATATGACAACGCTCGAGGTTTCACCCATTCAATGCCAAGGTATGTCAGACAGAATGATGCAGAGGTAGGGTACTAATGTTTGAGATTTCTAGTCTGGATTTGGTTGCTGACCTGATTCTAAACTGCAAGATGCAGGGTGTTGCATCACAAAGTGTAATGTCCCTTGCATTTTTTTTTTTTTGTATACCTTGGTCGAGGCTCGTATGAGAGCTAACACACAACTCACAGCAAGGAGGCATGAGACAAGAGGGGCGGGAGTGGAAGGGACAAAACAGTGGGGAACAGACACATTAGGTGAACTGTGGAAGGGAGAGGGATGGGGATGGGACGGGGGACATGGCGAAGAGAAGATGGACATTTCAGGGACTTTCAGGAAGGAAAGCAGGAGAAATGAAAGAAGTGGGCTTGGGTGGATCATCGGGGGTAGAAAAGATCGAGGATTTGGATGGGGGAAGATAAGAGGTGGTGGTGAACAGCTGTTTTGAAAGCCTGGAGGGAAGAATGGGAAAGAATAGAGTGAGGAAGTTTATTCCAAAGGCGGGAAAAAAGAGGAATGAAAGAGTGAAGATGAGCAGTGATTCGTGATTTTGGTAGTTTTCCCAGAAGGGGGTTGTTGGCGGACCTTGAGCGCCCTGTGGAAATGTGGTGGGGACAAATCGCAGAGAGAGCAGGGGGGGCAAGGCTGGAGAGGAGTCGGTAGAAGACAGAAAGACCACCGACCAACCTGCGGTGATTGAGTGAGAGGCCCAAAGACTCAGCTTCATTGCGGGAGATGCCGATGATCTTAAATGCCCTGGTTTCGACAGCGTGAAGCCGAGAAAGATGGGAGGCAGGAGCACCAGCCCAGAGGGGAGAGCAGTACTCCATCAGGCTACGGACAAAAGCTTTGTAAGTGGTCAGGAGCTCAAGAGGGCCGAGGAAGGACTAAGCACGACGGAGGATTCCCAGTCGGCGACTGGCTTTTGAGGCGAGGTTGGAAATGTGACTTTCCCAGGAAAGGTCATGGCAGATAGTGAGACCTAGAAGCTTGAAAGAAAAGACTTCTTCCAGAGGATTGTTGAGAAAGTGGATGGGGGGGTTTTCTAAACGGTCCTTTCGAAGAGACATAGTGAGAGTGTGAGATTTGTCTGGATTGAAAGACATGTTCCACATGTTGGACCAGTTTGTGATTTTATCCAGATCTGCAGTGAGCGAAGAAGCTGCTGCTTGCCGGTCTGAGGGATGACAGATGGTACGGCAGAGGGTGGAGTCGTCGGCAAAGAGAAATAGAGGATTTTCCAGAGAGTCCGAGAGATCATTGATGAAAACCAGATGTTATTGATGTTAAACTTTAAAATGAGGCATTGATGTTAAACTGGGAACCCGTTCACTCCCATTCGTTGGGCCGTGTTAAAGATCTCATTATGTCTTTCGATGAAGAGTACTTGAGTTATTTTTTACTCGCAACCTGAACAAAATCCAAATTTCTGTCCTTGCAAGTCAACAGTATAACATTTCGGATTTACCTGTTCATCAAGATTCATATCCGTAAATGCATGAAATTATTTTTGTTGAAAGCCCATCTTTAAAAGTCTAATAAGACAGCCATTGAAGGGTCATTGTGAAGCAAAATAATTTCCCTTAAGCTCAACCAATTGAGGCATTGTGGTATTTGACAGAGGTTCTCATCAAATGATTGGTCTTGTCATAAGTTGCATGACAAGCTTCAGCAAACATGCTGCACAAGTAACAGTGCACTTAACATCTCCATTGAACAAAGGTGTCCTCCATGATGCATTACCTATAAAGTCAAGCATATGACCATGAGCTATCCAATAACCCTACTCTTAAAACACAATCTCTGATTACTTGCACAAGAAAACTGTTAATAGAATGGACCGATTAATCAGTGCATGGCAATTCTATAAAAATGGTATCTACATATTGCTAGGGAGATATGGGCATTTGTGTGGGAGGGGTGGGTGCAGGGCTTGGGAAGTTTGGAAGGAGGAAGGGAAAAAATGGGAAGGAGCCAGGGTGGCAAGAGATAAGAGTTAAAAGGGGGAAGGAATAGGAATGGATGACACATAAATGTTTGGGGGTGGAAGGGGTGGTGGGGGAGAAGTGAAACATGAGATTGGACAGATGTTGTTCCAGAAAACAACAGTTGTCCAATCTCAGGAATGAACTTTCAAAATCGTCTCCCTCCTCTAAAAGCTGGTGGCACCTTTTCAAGTATGTCTCTGGTGTATGCTCCCCTTCCATCCATTCAAATAGTACCACACTGGGCATTCTCCATCATGCAAAGTCCTTCAATCACACACCTGAGCTTCTATCCACCTACAAGGCTTTCATCCACAGCTCGATGAAGTACTGCTCTCCTCTTTGGGTTGGCGCTCCTGCCTCACATCTTGCTCAGCTTGATTCCATGGAAAGCAAGGCTTTCAACATCATTGGAATCTCCCATGATGAAGCTGAATCTATGGATGTATCACTTCGCCATCACTGACAGGTCGGTGTTTGTCTGTCTTCTTCCACCCCATTTCTGGTCTTGCAAACTCTGCCCTCTCCATGCTTTGTCCCGACCCCCCCCCCCCTCCAGGATGCATGTTGTCCACGAGCCACCCCCTCCTAGTGAAACTGCCTAAATACAGAACCACTGCTCACCTCCACTCATTTATTACTCTTTTTCACCCACCTTTTCAACCACCTCCCATACAATCTCATTCTCCCCTCCATGTCGTCAAAACAGCTGTTCACCACCATTTCAAGTCAACCCCATCCAAAATCATGATCTTTTCTACATCCGTTAAACCACCCTCCACCCCTCCCAAAACTTTGCTCATGTATCCATCTTGTTCACCCCTTGTGTTGTCCCTTACCCCTCGTCGTTACCTGCATCCCTCGTTTGTCCGTCTCCATGTACTTCCTCCCTCTGCCCTGCTGTTGGTGTTTCCCCTTTCTCCTGATGATCCCTTTTGTTATGTGTCATAGCTCTTCCACAAGCCTTGACCATGTATTAAAAAACAAAAAAACAATAATGTATGTATATATATATATATATATATATATATATATATATATATATATATATATATATATATATATAGATATATATATAGATATATAGTTGCGAATTCGCGCCCGCCGGCGTGCGAATGACCACGTAACTCGAATCGCAGCACGTCGCCCACCGGACGGACAATTCTGACGTGACCCTCTCAGACCAACGCCGGGAGCGAGTCACGGGTGGGCCTTAAGACCTCACCACAAACGTGCCAATCGGCCACCCACGTAGGATAGGGTTGTTCGCCAAACTCGACCTACCTAAGTACCCAACGCGGATGGTAAACCGGGCGATCGTACCTCGCCGCAGGTGGACTCCGGACACGAGCCGCTTGGGCGGCCCGTTCCATACTATCGGGAAAACCGAGCGGTGTTATCGTCGACCTGGACGGTTCAGATTAATTACCGGGATGTTGCACCCACTACGAACCCCTTACGTGAAGCAGGATGGAGAGTCAATAGAGAAAAGACAAAGCGAAACGGGCACAGTTCAACAAGCAAGCATTTTATTTCCCAGCACACGGAAAGCACGTATATACAGCCATACAGAATCAAAATGCACGTAAAGCAAACGTTAGAGTTAGAACCGACTACGCGCACACACGCCAACACTTATACAGTTTTACTTTACAGACGGCGCCAACACACATTTACACAAAAGCAAAGGAAAGAAGCCACCCTCACAGACAAGGAGGCAGACAGTCCCGTAGGCCAAATGTGCGTGTGACCTGGAGGAGCGGCCAGATCCGCGAGACAGGGGAGGTCTTACCAGAGTCCTCGTGACGTGTTGGCGGGCAAGCCGCAAAAGGTGGCCGCGCCGCTGTGCCCAGACTCCGTGCCCCTTGGCGGGTTTCGTTGGCACCACGTTTGGGGTGGGGTGGGAACGGGGCCCCCTTTTTGCACTATCTCAGCACGGGGGAAAGGGGGAATTGTTGATGCCCTGGGGGAGGGGAGTGGCTGGCTTGGGTCCCGTGACGAGACGAGCGATCCCCCACACCGCAACCTCGTCGCCGACCGCTGTCCTTCCTGCCTCGGACCTGAGCTCCCTTGCTTGCAGTGCCACCGCACACACTCAACTCCACTCCGCCAACGCAACGCTCCTTGTCCCCCAAGTGCAACCTCTTGACGACACTCTCCAAGCAACTCCAAAACCCAACTCGCTCAAATTCGCCTTGTGCTCGCCTTTTTATAGGCGGCAGGAGCAGCCAATATGCAAATTTTAGGATCAGAACACGATTGGAGGCGGGGCCACACCGCCGCCCCCCCCCCCCCGGTCAGCCATTGGTTGGGCAAAAATGGGCGTGAACCTCTCCTGATCCTAAAATTTGCATATACGGACTTCACATACACACGCTTGGAGGCGGGGCCAAGCTTCCCCGCGCTCGCCAATTGGACGGAGGAGAAGTGGGCGTGAAGCATTTCTGATCCGAATTTTCCCCTCGGAAAGGCCACCATTCGCGCTCGCGGCTTGGTGCGTTCGGCACCAATCGCCGAACAGGCCCGAGACAGCCCGACGTTCAGTGTTCACAGGTGGTGCGGGAATGGCCGTGGAAGCGATGATGTGGGATGGATTCGTGAAGGTAAAGGCGAAGGTGGTGGAGGGTTGGCATTGTGGTTGTTGTCTGCGGGTTGGAGCGTGGTTGTAGTTGGTGACGATGGCTGGCGTGGTGGTTAAGGTGGTTGTTGTGTGATGGCGGTTGAGACGTGGTTGGTTCAAAATAACGACCGAAAAGAAAAAAATGGCTAACTCAAAGCGTCACAGCCCGGATGAATCACATAAATTCCCTCTTTTCAACGGGTTTGGGCTAACTACACATGTACCTATCGAGAGATCTCACCTGCGGGCCCTTTATGGTGTAAGGCGAATTTCCACAGCCGTAACTATATATATATATATATATATATATATATATATATATATATATATATATATATATATATATATATATATATATATATATATATATATATATATATATATATATATATATATCTTCCTTGCCATTTTGACTGCATCAATTAAGAGGATTTAATCTTTGTGCAATTGTTCTAAATTACTTGAACAGAGCATTCCTCAAAAAGCAAAGACAAAAACATCACAGACATGTAATCGTACCTGCTTCCCATTTTCGTGCTCTGGATCTCCAAAGCTCCCGGTGTCTTCCTCTTTCCTCTTTTCAACATCATCATCCTCCTCCTCAGAGCTATTCATTCCTCCATCGGACATAATCCTACAGGGAAGAGTCGCCAACTTAATGACGTGCATTTGGCCAGAAACAAGGCCAGAGAGTGAACCGACACCTCACTCTTCGTATCCGTCGAGTGTTACTGCCATTTCTGGTGGCAACTGGCAGAAAAGATTAGCAGATGGCTCACCTGGCAGAATACCAGAATAACCTGCCAATAAGAGGGATAACCCTTGATATACCATGTACATTTCTGGGCTGGGAAACCTGTGTTCAAATTTGGCTCAAAGTTGAACAAAGGCAGCCTTCACAAAGCCTTAGCTAAAAGACAAGGACATCACCATTGGCTAGAACCATTGTGACCATTATATGGCAATCTACCGACTCTGCTATAACTATCACCACTGATGTCATTCATAAAATTCTTGCATGCACGAACCCTAAGGCTTTGAGTGTGAATGATTACAATGTCAGGCTACACAAGAACAATCTGCACCAATTGTCAGGTTCAGGTAACTCGCAAGACATTCCACATACATTTTGTTGTATTTATGGTTCATCCATAATCGTCTTCACCCGTACATAAATATTCTTTTCTTTTCTTATACAAATATGCTGAAACATGTCGAAGCCATGACCCATCAATGGCAAGATCATTCATACAATGAAGTTCATGCTACACCACCATGTAAAAAGGATTGTTTGAACAGCATGTTTAATCACGCATTGTGATAAGACAAAAAGACAAACACCCAAAGCTCTTCTGGCCCTACAGTGCCTTCAGAAGTTAATCACACCCCTTGACTTTTTTCACATTTTGTTGTGTTACAGCCTGAATTTAAAATGGATTAAATTCAAATTTCTACATCAGGTCCCACAGTTGATGATGCATGTCAGAGCAGAAACTCCACCATGAGGTCCAAGGAACTGTATGTAGAACTCCGAGATAGAATTGTGAGGAGGCATAGATCTGGGGAAGGGTATAAAACAATTTTGAGAGTGTTGAAAGTTCCCAAGAACACAGTGAGCTCCATCATGAGGAAATGGAAAGAATATGGAACTACCCAGACTTTTCCTAGAGCTGGCCGTCCAACCAAACTGAGCAACTGGTAAAGAAGGACCTTGGTCAGGGAGATGACCAACAACCCAATGACCACTCTGACAGAACAACAGAGTTCCTTGGCTTAGATGGGAGAACCTGCCAGAAGGACAACAATCTCTACAGCACTTCACAAATCAAGGCTCTCTGGGAGAGTGGCCAGACAGAAGCCACTCCTGAGAAAAAGGAACATGACAGCATGCCTGGAGTTTGCACAAAAAGGCACGTGAAAGACTCCGAGAGCATGAGGCAAAAGATTCTGTGATCTGATGAGACAAAAATTTAACTCCTTGGCCTGAATGCAAAACACTACATCTGGCGGAAACTGAGCACAGCTCATCACCTAACTAACACCATCCTGACCCTGAAGCATGATGGTGGCAGCATCATGTTATGGGGATGCTTTTCAGTGGAGGGGACTGGGAGACTTGTAAGATAGAACAGATAGAGGGAACAACGAATGGAGCCAAATACAGGCAATCCTTGAGGACAACGTGCTTCACAGTGCAAAAGACCTTCGAATGCGGTGAACATCTACATTCCAACAGGACAATGACCCCAAGCATACACCCAAAGTAACACTAGAATGGATTCAGAACAAGACTGTGAAGTCCTCAAGTGGTCCAGCCAAAGCCCAGACTTGAAGCCCATTGAGAATCTGTGGAAAGACTGGAAGGTTGATGTTCACCGACGCTCCCCATCCAACTTGACAGAGCTTGAGAAAATCTGCAAGGAAGAATGGGAGAAAATCCCCAAATCCAGATGTGCAAAGCTGATACTGACATACCCAAGAAGACTTGAAGCTGTAATATCTGCCAAAGGTGCTTCAACAAGGTATTGACTTCATGGGGTTGAATACTCATTGATGCAACACGTTTCAGCCTTTCATCAATTTGTAAAATTTTCTAAAAACATGTTTTTACTTTATCATTATGGGGAATTTTGTGTGGATCGGTGACAAAAAGATTTAAATTTAATTCATTTTAAATTCAGGCTGCAGCACAACAAAATGTGAAAAAAAAGTCAAGGGGTGTGAATACTTTCTGAAAGCACTGCAAAACCTTTTTCGTTTTTAATCAAAAAGGTCAGAGAAGGCTTCTTTAACTGATATCAACTGATGCACAGTGTTATTGCAAAGATTCCTTGATTTTTCACTTTGGCATTCATCTTTTTGTGTTTGGTCATTTCGTTTAAGTGTATTAGGCACAAGGCAGGGCCAAATACACTGCCTTAAGGAATGTAGCATCAGCTGTGAGAGGAGGTCTGAGAGTTCCATTAAAAGCAACACAATGAAGATTTGGAAAGCCAGGTTTTGGAAAGTTTTGGAAAGAAGATGGCCTTTATGCAATGCTGGCATGCCAGGACGTGTTGAAAGCTTGATATACAGGTGGTGGACCAAAAAAAATGGAAACATCTGGGTAAATGAGCGGCACCAAGCAACGGCTTCCACACAGGTGTGGCCCGTGTGTTAATTAAGCAAATAACATCCCAGCACGCATCGGTTCACGTATAAAAATCATGCACAAGCCTGATTGCCCGTAATTATGGCTGGCATGGCTGTAAAAGGAGACCCCTCCTCCAATGCCCTGATACGCAGAGCACCAGATCTGAACCCAACAGAGCATTTATGGGATATTCTGGAATGATGCCCAAGACAGCGTTTTCTACCTCCATCAAACAGGTGTGAGTTGATTGACCTTCTCGAGGAAGAATGGTGCCGCATCCCTCCTGCAGAATTCCAAACGCTGGTGGACTCTATGTCACAGCGCATACAGGCTGTACTGGCCAAATGTGGTGGCCCAACTCCTTATCAAGTGACTTTACATTGGTGTTTACATTTTTTGTCCACGATCTATATATCCTGGATATGGTACCGAGGTCTTTTATGACATTTAGGTCATCCGACAATTGCTGAGAGAGGAGCAGCAAGATATCAAAAGTTAAATAATGAGACCAGAGTTCAAACTGACGGTCAGAGATCAGACTGTTTGAAATGACAAAAGACTAGACAGTCAGCTTTGACGATTTTGTAAATTGAAGTAAGCTTACTAATCTGTAGTTGGGGGGGGGGGAGGGGTGATCTGTTTTTTCACTGTTCTTGTGGATGAGAGTGATGTTGGTTGTCTTCAAGGAAGTCAGGAGGTGGCCAAAGGAGAATGACAGACACAAAAGTGCAAGGAAGGGATTTGAGAACATGAGCATCGATGCCAACTGGGCCTGTTGCCTAAGCAGGGTTGAGGCTAAACTGAACTTGCTCTACCTTCTCAGGTGAGAAGAACAAGGTTCTGTATTAAGTGGGTTGGAGGGAGTCACATTGTGACAGAGTGAGATGGGTGGGAACACAACATTTGGAGGCAAACACCAGGTGAGTTAAGACATTCTGCTATATCTGAAGCAGAGTCAAACGTGATTCCATTTGAGGTGCCAAAGGAGACAGAGGGAGAGCATACACCAGATGATTCAACAAGGTACCGTAACAACTTTGAGGAAGGAGACTGGTTGGAGAATTCAGACTTGAGATTGGCAAGATGATGTTTTCTGTCTTGCCAAAGATGGAACCACACGTGTTGCAAGCCTTATGGAGAGAACTGAGGTTACCCTCAGTTTGGTTAGCTTGCCATGTTGAGAAAGCAAGTTCTGACTACGACAGCCTTGTCACAGGAATAAGCTTACCAGGACCAAAGGGAAGAATAGGATAGCCACAACTGGGATGGGATAAACCTCTACAAAGGAGAAAGCAGAATTTGTGAAAGTATTCACGCGTATGATCAATACCGGATGCTATGGAGATGGCAGCTCTATCGTTTTGTAAGAGGGAAGATTACAGCCCCTGCCAGTTGTACTATGCGAACATGGGCGCAGCAGCCAAGACGGGCAAAGGAGAAACAGGAGAGATTGGATGAAAAGTTTGTTATTACCAAGTACAGGAGGGACGACATGCCATTTGTTGAAATCAGGGTTTGAAAGTCTACAGGCTGCGTCAGACCGACAGACTCGAAGAAGGCCTTAGCTGCAAATAATATCAAATCAAGTTAAATAATACCAAAATCCACCATCTTTCAAACAAAATACCAACAGGAATAACAAAAGTGTGAAAAAGACAAATGATGCTCAGTGGCATACTGAGGGTGTCTGGCATCCGAGGTAAAACATAATTTGCTCCCCCCCCCCATCCCTCCACCTCCCTTCCCCAAATCCCCAACCCCACTCATCGTAGACAAAGCAAAACTCGGATCATTATATTAAAACTTGAATCAAGTGTCCATTGACCACTCCACTCGATGCAGTATGCCAAAATCAAGACGAGAGGAACACTAAATGTCAGTTCAAATATTTGTTCAATTCAGAGTTCGAGTCGATAATCCAGGAAGATATTACATTGCAAACATATTACTGAATGTATATTTATCCTCATCGTATCTGCTGGGTCTACTGGCATCTCCATGTCTGCCATTTCCCTGATTGCGATGACCATTTTGATCGTAGTGGGGAAGCTTGTACGCTCCGGTGACCCGGAGAGCTATACTGAGGGGATCGGGCTTTGCTCCTGGGAGGTCTTACCTATCCAGGAAGGTCAATTGGAAGGAGTAGACAAATCTTTGGGGGTAGGAATTTTTTTCCCTCCTGGCCCAGTCACCCCAAACGTCACAGTGGTTCTGCGAAGAGGATGCAGTGGTCCTGTGAACATAGCGAACCTGCCACCGAGAAACCGTGACTCGAGAATGTTCGTGATCATGTGGTTCGCTTTTAGTGAGATACCATGACTGGAGAGAGTTTGTGATCACCTGCGTAGCACTGGTACCTTCGCCAGTATTTTATTCTTACTGTAATTCACAGATCGGTGTATGTTTGTTTGTCACGCTACCCCTCCTACAGTTCTGGGCAGATTACATCCAGACTTGCTACATAGGATCAGCATGACCCTAATTAATGTATGGGGGTGTTCTTATCTTTGGTGGTCTTGTTGGGAGGAGAAGGGAGGGACACAAATTCTCCATGTAAATATGTATCATGTAGCACAACCTCCAGGTGGTGGAAGGTATTACAAGTCTTGACCTCTTGCAGTGCAGTATTCCTGTCCCCACTTTTTCCAGTATAGTGAGAAGTTTTGAATTATAGGCAGTCAGTATGTTTTTGCTTCATGCACGTAACCCGGGTTTTTTGGGGGGTATTTTTTTTTTTTGCCAATACACTGCCAAATAAAGGTATGCGTCAGAAGAACGTATTGCATGCTTTGAACAAGGTCTCCTGTTGGGCGAGTACTCTGCGAGTTTTAATAAATCTACCACTGAAGAACAAGGGATTTCCTGAGGCATGACATCTTTGCTAATATACAAATATTTGATGTCACATCACACATAACACAAACATCTAAATGATCCACAATTTCATGAGAATATCTAAATTCTCGTCATATTTGTTAAACTGCTTGTGAATTTGCTCCCCCCGCTACCACCACCACCACCCTGGAACCTAGCACCCAGAGTCAAATTCCCCCCTTTGCTTCCCCCTCAATATGTCATTGTAGAGGCCACGGGAATATAGTAATGCATCCATCGGGACCATACTCTGTAGAGAGCGTTGGTGCTGCCTAAGCAGTCATCTTGGCTTTTGGGCACAATCCTGGACTGGTCAACACTCCGATGCAGGATACCAGCAAGCTGGCACTCATTTTGTCGACCTCGGAAGGATGACAGGCAGAGTCAACCCCACCTGGTATTAGTTCAACAGCTGAGTGGGATTTGAACTAAGGATCCTCGGATCCCAAGCCCACCACCTTAGCCATTAAGCCAACACCAGGCATAATGTAGCAATGTCATGGTGAAAATGGTGAAGGGAACGTAATACCTTCTCCGAGCCAGTAAGTCAAGGACAGCCAAGGACCTCATGTCCACATATCCGTCTGCGTCCAGTGCCCCAGGGAAGATGCACTCTGGTTCATCATAGACGCGCTCTGGTAGACTGCAACCCGCCAAACCCAAGGTGACATACACAGGCTGATCATCTGCATGCAAACAAAGTCGTGGTCTCAATTGTAAGGGACCGTCTGTATATTATATGTGGATGGATGGGGAGTGAATAGGGCACTGTGTGAGGAGTGGGGAGAGAAGGGAAAATATATACCTTGGGAGGAAGTAGAAATAACAATCAGGGTATGAATAAAGCAATATAACCTCCAAGTGTGAAAATCTTCATCCCCAACTTCTTTAACAACTCCAGTTATTCCCAGCTTGTGAGATTGGCCAGGAAACGTTTCTAGCCAAAGCCTTTCACGAACCAACTGGTCAGTCATAACTTTTGACTGAAGGTGGCAAGAATTTGGGATTTGGCCAGTGTGCCGGTGAAATCATCACTACGACTCATGAAAAAGATACCGTGCAATCTTCAATATTCCCTAGCTAATGTTAGCAGACAGGATACCCAGCTCAACATCCATCTGATGGATGGCACACTTTGTGACGCAACACCATACGTGCAAAGCACCAATGCGAGAGTTCACAGTCAGGTAAGGAATCAAACGCAGACTCCACAGCTCAAAGGTAAGTGTGCTACCTCCACGACATTCTCGATGAGACATGGATTGTATAAACTGAAAACAGAGTATGTTAACCGCCATGGAGATTGAGGTGCGGCCGATGCCTCAGAGCTCCTTTGCTCTAACGAACGGCTTACACTCTCGGCATCAGCAATGTTGTACGATGTGATAAAGTGATGAAAGTGTGAATACTCGTATGATGTGATAAAGGTGGCGTCACAGCACTTTATTTTCCCACGGGGTTATCTTGCTCTTATTGGCTTTCAATTGAAAAAAAAAAAAATACATTGTTTCATTTGTCCTCCAAAGCAGATTGACACTCGCATTCCACTGTAATTAACACCATTTGATTTTGGTTATTTATTTATTTACTTATCACACTCCAACTTAAAATGTTCTATTTTAAACTGAAACTTCTTTAAAATTACAATCTTCTCAAAGAGGAAAGAATACAATCCCAAATACAAATCGATCAATCACATTTCAACATTTCTTAAGGAATGGATGCAAATCAGGTCAGATCTTTTTCATACTAACTTCAGGAACACCTTGAACAGTCAAATTCTGAAGTTGCAGAGGATGCAACATGTTCCTGCAAATGTCTGCCTGCCTTCGTGGACGATAAGAATAGTTCCGCTGCATTTGCCTCTTGGCATTTTTGTCATGTGCCATGCCGTGCCAAGACGATGAATAAATGATACAAGCAAGTTGAAGGTAACCGAGACGTCACAGGCAAAATCAAAACTGTGTGAGTCACCAGTGTCTGGAATGCAATACAGGTTTGGCCAGTATGTTATGTGGCAGTGGGTGTGACGGCAAAGCCAACAGAGGCTCGTGTTGAAAGCTCGCTAAGGTGGTTGCACTCCCTGGAAAATGACCGGCGACATGGGCAATGTGCAAAGACATTACTGAAAGAACCCAGAGCAGCACAGGAGGCATTGGATTAGTTATTTCTTCCAGGATGTTGGGTTCAAAAGAACTGACAAAGTGGAGGAGGTGCCAAGTTGGCCAAGCCACAGCACGATTGACGCGAGACCACTACACTTAGTCTGGTGGAAGGCATCAAAGGTAAAGCGTGAACTACGGGTGACAGCCTTGGATAAGACGTTCAATTTGACGATTACATCCTTTGGATCTTGGATTATGCTCCATAATCAGCATTCATGATTCATGTGTACGCAGCACGTGGCTGCTGATTTACACCATTTCTGTACAGGGCCTTCAGAAATTGATGCAAGACATTTCAGCTTTTCGTCTTTTAATTGATTTGTAAGAATTTCTATTTTTTTTTTTAAAACAACAATTGCACTTTGTCATTATGGGGTATTCTGTGCATATCGGTGACAAAAAAAAATTTAATCCATTATAAAATTCAGGCTGTAACACAACGAAATGTGACAAAAGTCAAGGACTGTGACTAGTTCTTGAAGGCACCGTGTATATGGTTATGTTACATTAGCCCGAGTAGATCAAAAATTTCGAATTTGGTCAGAGTGGTCAAACACGAATGGCCTACTTTTTTATCGTTTTCCTAAAAGGTACAGTGGGATCAATCGGTAAATGATCAGATAGCCAGCTTTATATCTCCACTCTTGGACAGCATGCTCTTGCTACAATTCCCTGCCTGTGAAACAGCAGGATGATGGATTACAATTCTGTAGCTCAGGTGCGAGTCAAACCCAGACAAGACAACTCAAAAGGAAAGTAAGCTTATCCGTCGGTCGAGCATCGAGATAAAATGAAAGAAATAGTTTTTGAGCTTTGAGTTTATAGGAAGTCATTTCCTTCTGAGAAAGACAAGTGGAGTTCATACTTCAGTGCAGACTCAGCTCCTGTTTTCACAAAGATGTGGTTAACTCAAGATGAATAAAGGCCAAGAAATGACTGGAATTTGGCACATGGGTATAAATAGCAAGCCTGCAGTCAGATAACATGTCAAATGTTTAAAATGTCAGTCACTCTTCCATAAAAGATTCTTCACAAGTTACTACTTCATAGCATTGGGCACAGCGCTTGGATGGGCATCAATGTTGTCACTATGCAAATAAATTGTCCTTATAATTCTGTAAGGGGAAGATTTCAGTCCCTGCTGGTTGCCCCGTGCGAACAGCCATATTATTATCCACAGGAATGATAATTTCTCAAGCTGCTAATGACTACTACTAACTTCAGGCTGAAGTAACGTCCTTCTGTGGATCATTTATAAATTTACCCAAGTTACTTACTTTCCATTACAAAACAAAGCATTGCCGATTTACTCACCATCAAAAGCTGGAGGAGAGATGGGGAAGGAGAGAGAATGAGATTTCGAGGGACAGGCTGGCACAGTAGGCCGGCAGACATCTCGGCCTCCAAACGATTCTCCACGTGAAACCGTTCGTCCACCTACTCTCACAGTTGCCCGTCGACCAGCGTCATTTCCGTGCCACGACAAAGAAAAAGCTCTATCGGCCGAGCGAGAACGACGAGGTCTTGACCCGGTGGTTGCCGCGTCAGCAGTAATCACATCGGTCTTTCTGTCGGACCTCTTTCGGACGGGCAACCTCAAGGGCAGAAAATTTCTGAACGAAGATTTTTTACGAAGACCTTCCTTGCAAGGCTTTTCACCGTGGCCCTGGGCTTGAACGGAAGAGCCAAAGAGCTTTGTGATAGGTCGAGTGGTAATATCGGCTGGCTGAAACGGTGGTGGAATTTTATCAAGACCACAGGGGTTAGAAATAAAATTGAGACCTTTGCCTGAACTCTTACTACTCTGTCCCTGTTGGCAGCTGTGCAAAGCAGCCATCCTGCTGCAATTTATGTTAAGTTCCTGGTGAGGAATGGGAGGAGGGGGAGGACTGGTGGTAGGCCTGCAAAGCCCTGAAGACTGGCCAACTACTGATTTTACTTGCTCCGGTGTTATGGCTTCACTTTTAACCAAAGAGCCAACTTTTCTGGAAAGGCTTGGAGACTCATGGGCTTCACTCATTTTCTTCACTTGTTGGCGGTCATCACATGAAAAAGCATCCAACTCTTTCTCAAGTTCATTATCACTGCAATCTCTGATAGGATGCTGTATTGTCAAGTCGTCTCTGCCTGTCGACTTTACTGGAGTCTGGAAACTCCTTTTACTTTCAGTTTTCACATCAGCAAGCTTGTGAGAAAGTCCACCATTACCCTCGGTTTGTGTCATCATGAACTTTCTTTGTAGACTTGAAATGGAGCATTTACCCTGAGGTAATTTTGGGCTTTTAGCTGCATCAGAGTCCTTCCTGAGCCCATTATCCAACTTTGTACAGAGTCCTTCTCTTTTAACCTTTCGACCATTGCTTCCGAGACAACCAAACTGAATTCTTTCTGGAGCTAAAGAATGCTCTTGAGCCAAATGTTCAGAAACCTGGCAGCTCGCATCCTTCGTCACGTGGCCAAATGCCGGATCACGTAGCAAAACATCAGCAGTGGTATTTAAATTTTTATCTCTGCAAAATTGGGGGTGCTTGATAGGAATATGAAAGTCTGCGTCGTCGTGCCGATGCAAGTGGCTCTGCAATTTACAAGAGGTCTCATTAGTTTGTCGCCACTCCGTTTTATCATGGCCACACACAAAGTTGCACCCAGAACCTGCGGGAGCTTTATCTGCGGCAATTCCAACTTTTGAAGGTGGTTTGTCAATTGGCGTTTTACATGGTGAATGATTGCAGGAATAGGGAGCAGCAGCGATTTTTCCATGCCGAGATTGACCAGGGGAACAGAGGCAACAGCCATGCTGTGCTGGTCCAGTGCAATGCAGCACGATACGACGCATCTCCCCACATAAACATCGCCCAGATAAGCACATCGACTCATGGGTGCTGCAAGTTTCACATTTCACACATGGCTGATGCTGCAGCCGTTGCTGTTGATACTGCCGATTGCTCCGTTGCAGCGTGGGTTTCACTTCAGCTACTGGAGGTTTTCTTTCCACTTTGGGTTTTGGAGCCACTGGTGGCTTATTGGGGCACTGGGGCAGCGAGTTTGAAATGAGGCGGTGCTTGGATGGTGGTTGCAACTTCATTGCAAGGGGTGGTGCAATGTGCGTTTTGGCAGATGCATCGCTTTGCAAAGGGAACTTGGGTTTGGGAGCCACGGGAGGCTTTTTCGTTTCTGTTGGAAAGATAGGGAAGATGGTGGAGAATAGAGAAGGATTGGTCACAAGTAAAAACTCAATGTGTTGTGTCCCTTGTAATTCAACATATACTGAGATAACTTCACGATAAAAGTTATTGAAAAGGAACAACAACAAATACATTAGGTCCAGCGAGTCTCAGCAAAATATGTAGCACTGGTTGAAAAAACAGAAAATAAAATAAAATCACACTTCAAAAACTAAGAATAACTAGAGCTGTTCATTATCAAATTTTTTTTCCTTTCACAACCTTGAATTAAATGAATGCGCTATTAATCAGTGAATGCAACTTTCAGTGAATTTCCTGGTAATTTCATTTAATGCAGTCACATCTTCCCTTTGTGGGTTCCTCAAATCGCTGTGCCATACACAACATTTATTATAAATACAAGGTACTTCTGATAGACTATGGTTACTCAAAACTAGACATAGTTGCTTTTCAAAAGCTACAGGCAATTGCTCGGTGGCTCATTTGACCTCTCAAACGGTCTTGGCGCAAGCCGCAAAATTAAAACATAATCGAGCTTTGTTCCGATAGTCCGAAGCTGCGGAGGCAATTTTACCCTCATTTACTGCAGCTTCCAATAAAGCTGCCAGTATTTAAAAGGGAATGCAGGTTGAGCATTTTAGAGACCCACAAATAAAGTGGGGTGATAATCTTAAAGTTCACCCATTTGGTGTTTCTACCCAAGCACCTAGCCCATGAAGCTCGTTTGGGATTTTTTGGTGAAAATTCCATGTGCTATGTTCATTTGTCATAATTCGGATTCTGATGTGCCAAACTCTGTTTCAGAGTATCAGTGCTGCCGAAGCAGCTTATTGGCAAAATGATAATGGGTGGTTTGCCATTGCCTTTCCAGCAATAGTCAAGACAGGAATTTGGAATTTGTTCAGTGCCAGCAATATACTGTACATAGCTCTTTTAAAACACTGACACTTCCATAAATGTTTAGTACTTTCTAGGTGGGCTGGAAAGCTGGTATTTTGCACACTTACGCAACTCAAAGCCAGTTTACCAAGAAAAGGAAAAAAAATCACAACACTGTGGGAAAATGTCCACAAATGAAAATATCTGCGAATTAAAGTGGGTCAGTGGAAACTCTCTTTGCTCACTGTGGGTCGCGTGACACAAAACAATGGAGCTTACACTCAAACTGGTTGCCAGGCAACACTAACAAATGCCTCTTCCACCTCTTACTCCATAACCTTTGCCATATTTACATAAAAAAATTACTATGGATGAAAACCTTTAAATAAAAAGATTGTTCAAAATCACCAATTCTTGATTTACTTTTGAAGTATGCAACTACAATCCACTTTATCAAATATATAAAGCTTACATGTATTATATGCCTGCAGATAGGATACACCATGTGAGTGGTTGTTTGTGGTTTGCAAGCATATCCCCACACGTACACTATATTGTTGTGGTTACCAAATTCGCAAACCACCATTCAGGTCCCTTAGGTGAGGTATCTCGGTAAGTACATGTGTAGTTAGGCCCAAACCCGTTGTCTAGTGGGAATACATGTCATTTATGCGTGCTGCGACTCTTCAGGATAGCCGTTTTTCTTTTGCTATCTTTATTTTGGACCAACCGCCATGATTACCACCACAACCACAACATCAACCACCAACCACAACGCCGCTTCACCACAACCGCCACGACCTTCCCGTCACACCTCGCAACCGTCGCATCGCCACCGTTCTTGCCCCGCTGTGGGTACCGGTGTTGGACTCGTGCAGGGCGCGCGCCGAACAGCGTGTACAAAATCACGGATTTTGTGCTTCAAAAACGGATCAAAAACGACACACGCCCACTTTTTGCCGTCCAATCGGTGAGCGAGGGGCGAATTGGCCCCGCCCCCAGGGCGATCGATATATGCAAATTTATGGATCAAAAAGCCTTCACGCCCACTTTTTCTCGGGCCAATGGGGAGCGAGGTGAAAGGTCGAAGGGAGGGGGTCAAAGATGAGAGGGCGAAGCTACGGGGCTGATAAAAGGACCGTGTTCGTCAGTCAGGAGAGTAGGAGAGTAAGTGAGTAGTAGACGAGGAGAGTCGGAGAGTAGGAGAGTCGGAAACAGAGAGTCAAGACTTCGCGGGCGGTGGAGTTGGCAAGAAGGAGCTGGTCGTCGTGTGCGTTGGAGTCGGAACGGAGGGGACGGAGCTGTGGAAAGGCGGCGAAACCAGACGAGGGGGTGCTCGCGTCGGGAGCTGCACCCCAGGGAGGCCGACAGCGCGACCTGGCCGAGGTGGAGACGCTCGTCGCGGGATAATAAAAATCCTCTATACCCCGAGCATCAGCAACCCCCTCCTGTTTCCCCCCGCGCTGAGATAGTGCGACCAAGGGGGCCCCTTTCCCACCCCCTACCAGACACTGCCCGCGAGGCCCGCGGAGTTGGGGCGCCATCGCCGCTCCGCGTCTCATCACCAGACGGGTAGGCCGACCCGGTCTCGGCCTCAGGCCCGCCTCATCCTTGAGGGTATTCTTTTCCTTGGTTTTGGGTATGTGTTGTCGGCGCCGTCTGTGAAGTAGAATTGTATAAGTGTTGCCGTGTGCTCGGTAGTCGGTATTAGCTCTGCATTGTGTTTTCGCTTTTACATTTGCTTTTTGTGTAAATTGAATTGTGTTTTTTCTATGTGCTTTTGGTGGAATTGAATATGTGTGCTTTCCGTTCGTCGCGAATAAATGTGCTTTGTGTCGAACTGTTTCCCGCTTCGCTTCGTCATTTCTCCCATTGAATCCTCATCTTGCTTCACGTAAAGGGTTGGTAGTGGGCTGAATACGCCCGATAATTAATCGAACCGTCGAGGTCGACGATAACACCGCTCGGTTATTCTGATAGTACGGAACGGGTCGCTTAAGTGGCCCGTGTCCGAAGTCGACCTGCGGCGAGGTGCCATCGCCCGGTCTACCCTCCGCGTGGGTACTTAGGTAGGTCGAATTTGGCGAGCAACCCTATCCCACGCGGGGGCTGATTGGCTCGATCGCGGTGAGACCGAAAGGTCCACCCGTGACTGGTTCCCGGCGTTAGTCCGAGAGGGTCACGACTGGATTGTCCGTCCGGTGGGCGACGTGCCGCGATTCGAGTTACGTGGCCGTCAGCACGCCGGCGGGCGCGAATCCGCAACAATATATTGCACGTGGTACATGAAAAACTTACCTTGGGTAGCCTTTCATGGTTGCTTTATGCAACTTTCTTCAGCTGGAAGAGCATGGGTGGAGTCAATTTATCTATAGTCCTTGCCACCTGGGATAATTGATTAGGTGAGAGGTAATTGGTTATTCCCTCCAGTGACAGGTGAGACATGGTCTTTGTTTTAATTTATATGTTGACTGCTTTTGACGTTCTCAAGTGGTACATGCTTGGGAGTTTTGATGGTATGAGTTTCTGTCTGTGCTGTCGCTGATGTTTCGCCAATAAGCAATACAACAGGTCTGGCGGCTGAGGGGGAGTGCAGCATGAGGATTCTCACGTGTGTATTATTTATGAACTAGCCGAAACCCCGTCACAGACGGATTCCGTTCCACGAGCCCAATATGACAACCAGTGGCGGCTCTTGTAAGAGCCGGATCCCAGTCGATGTACTCCATGGCCTTACCTAATGAGGCCTACAAAACATCCTTGTACACGACATTTTTGGCGTACACTACTCCTTGTGAAGAAGTCCCCTGATTTGTGCATGTGTCTACTTTGACGTACAAACACCGTATCAAAACTTCTCAGGTCACAGTACCGAGAAAAACGTGACGTGACCGCTAGGAGGAGCACAAAATTGGTCCTTCAGTATTAATATATAGAAGATACAATGTTTCTTGTTACATTTTTTGTTTCAAATTCACATTCTGAGGTAGTCAGCATGTGCAGAAGAGGGTTTGACATTGCAGATGCTATTTTTGAGGAGTGGAATAACACCTCTCAGCGGTGACGGTCTGTCGACGACAGACGTAATGACGTCAGCGAATGACCGATGATGTCATGACGTCCTTACGCCTCTCAGCGGTGATGTCACACGTCGCCATGTAAACGAATGTAAAACGAAAAGTGTTTATTCTGCTTCACAGTTGAAGTTTGACTATTGCCAAGATGTGCGATGCACTCTTACAGGTACGAAGTTTCTTTCAGTCCAGGTCACAGTACCGAGAAAAATGTGACGCGACCGCTAGGAGGAGCACAAAATTGGTCTTTCAGTATTAATATATAGATGTCTTTACAGCGATGAAGTCTGGGAAGCGTTTGAAACAGCAAAGGTCACACCTTGTGTTGCTTCATGCAACTTTTCTTCGGTTAGACAAGCATGGAGGAGTCAATTTATATGTCATCCGAGCTATATGGTATAATTGATTAGGTGAGAACCAATTCGATATTCCCTCCAGTTACAGGTGAAAGATGTAGATTGGATCTTTGTATTATATATATATATATATATATATATATATATATATATATATATATATATATATATATACATATATACATACATATATATATATATATATATATATATACATATATATATATATATATATATACATATATATATACATATATATATATATATATATATATATATATATATATATATATATATATATATATATATATATATATATATATATATATATATATATACACACACACACACATACATACATACATACATACATACAACCGGGCGTAGTGGCGTGCGCCTGTAATCCGGCTACTCGGAGGCTTGGGTTGGAGGATCGCTTGAGGACGGGAGCTCTGCGCTGGGCCACGATATAAGAGGGTGTAGGGCAGCCCGGAATCATGGCGAAACCCAATCCTTATCCCTGTGTCGTAAGAGGCGACCAGGGTTGCGTCAGGAAGGGCATCCGGTGTAAAACCTGTGCCAAATCAGTATGTGGATCATAACAGATGATCCGCTGTGGCGACCCCTAACGGGAGCAGCCGAAAGATGAACAACAACATATATATATATATATATATATATATATATATATATATATATATATATATATATATATATATATATATATATATATATATATATATATATATATATATATATATATATATATACACACAATATACATATACATATATTATACACACAACTGGTCAAAAGTTTTAGAACACCCCCATTTTTCCAGTTTTTACTGAAATTTAAGCAGTTTAATGTTTCAATGTACTCTGGAATTAAAGCATAGAACAAAATATAATCTAAATTTTTGACTCACCAAAGTAGCCACCTTTTGCAGATACAACAGCCGAACATACTCGTGGCATTCTTTCTACAATGGAAATCAAATATTGTTCGGAAAGTTCTTCCCAACACTGTTGCAGAAGTTCCCACAAATATGTTGCACTTGAAGGTTGCTTTGCTTTCACCCTTCTGTCGAGTTCATCCCAAACTAGCTCGATGGGGTTTAAGTCTGGAGACTGCTGGCAATTCCATGATTTGAAGCCTACCGTCTCGTTCTTTTCTTCTAAGGTCGTTCTGACATAGCCTGGAGGTATGTTTTGGGTCGTTATCTTGCTGTATATTGTACTAGATCGTAGAAAAATCGTGCAAATTATGATACAAGCATCAAATTTGGCATTTCTGTTCTGCAGGGCTTTCTGATCAAATCTGCCCGATTGGCCATGTGAAAATCCAAATTCTGAAAAATTTGAAAAAAACAAAAAACTTCAAGCAAATTTGAAGTCACAGCTGGCTGAAATTCTTGAAGCGCAAGTGAACATCCCAGACAGAGAACCAAGGGGAGATGCAGTGATCATTGATGGCTCAGCACTTATCAATGCCCTTCCTCCATGCACTTCAAAGATATTTGATGACTATGCTAAAGAAGACATCATCCCAAAGGTGGAATCCTATGGTGCCAGGTACGAGAGGGTGGACGTAGTGTTTGATGTGTACAAGAAGTCACGCCTGAAGTCCGAGGCAAGGTCGAAAAGGGGGCAAGGAATCAGAAGAAGAGTGACAGGAATCAGTAAGACCCCAAGTAACTGGAGAAGCTTTCTTCGAGATGACAGCAACAAGACTGAGCTGTTTCACTTCCATGCGGAAAAGATGTGTGAAGCACAGACGACAAGCACAGTCATTGTCACAAAAGGAGAAGATGCCATTAGCAACACAAGGAAGTCACTGGATGCTGTGTCTCCATGTTGTCATGAAGAAGCTGACACTCGAATATTTGTACACGCCAGGGATGCAACAACGGATGGTAGCAAGTCCATTATCATTAAGGCTAATGACACGGACGTCCTCGTCATCGCAATATCTGTACTGCCATCCTTACAGGAACTAGTTCTTGAGAACATGTAGATTGCCTTTGGCCAAGGAGCCAAGGCGCGATGGATTCCAGTCCATGAGGTAGTTTCTGCAATAGGGCCTGAGAAAGCTAGAGGGATCCCACACTCCAATGCGTTCACTGGATGTGACGTCGTGTCTGCCTTCCGCAGTAAAAGGAAGAAAACTGCATGGCAGACTTGGAACGTCTTTGATGATGTTTCTGAAACATTCACCAATCTCAGCCAGCATCCAACACTGATTCGTGATCTTGACTTTTTGAAGTTGTTTTTTTTTCAAATTTTTCAAAATTTGGATTTTCAAATGGCCAATCAGGCAGATTTGATTAGAATCCCCTGGAGAACAAATGTGCCAAATTTAATGCTTGTATCATCATTTGCACGATTCCTCTCAAAAATTTCTGTTATCTGCCCCACTTGTAGGATGAACCCCTGACCAACTAGGCGTATATGAGAGGGTATTGCTTGGCGTTGCATAATGCTGTGATAGCCCTTTCGGTTCAAGGTGCCAGTCACTCTGTGCAAGTCGCCGACTCTAGATCCAGCAAAAGAGCCCCAGATCGTCACGCTTCTGCTTCCATGTTTGACAGTTGGTGTCACACACTGAGGAACCATCCTTTCGCCTACTCGACGACGTACAAAAACCCTGTGTGATGAACCGAACATTTCAAATTTTGATTCATCGGTCCATCAGACCTTCTTCCAGTTTTCAGTAGTCCACTGGCAGTGCTTCATGGCCCAGGCAAGCCTCTTTTTCTTATTTTGCCATCTTAGCAATGGCTTTCTTTCTGCCACTGACCTGTCAAACCTGCAGCTCAAAGTCTTCTCTTCACAGTTGAAAATGAGACTTCCTTACTTTGACCAGTTTTAAGCTGTGCTTGAAGCTGCTGTCCTGTGAGCTGCCTATCAGGCAAGCTGTTGACGCTCAGAAACTTGTTTTCTGATTGTGTTGTGGCTTTGTGTTTGCCAGACCACGTCCTGTCAGAGTTTCCTCCAGTTTCCAAGTGCCTTTTGATGATGTAGGAAGCTGTACTCACTGACACCTTGGCTTTCTTTTAAATTTCTCGAAAGGAAAGACCTCCACTTTTAAGGGTTATAATGGTCTGTCTGTCTTCCTTTGTTCATTGTCTTTTTCTCGTCATTATAATAGCAATATACTATTTCCTGCAGTGCAATATTGTCCCAATAATGCTTCAGAGGGTTTAGCAACACAGTCTGTACCAAGACTGCTTTTATACAGACAGAGGGTCTGTAACTTATCAACAAAAGTTGGGAAACCTGTAGGAATTAATTGCATCAACTTTCAAGGCTTAATTTACTTCCATTGCTGCAGAACAGCTGCAGTTACTAACCCATTACTTGTTCCCTGAAAAGGGCCGTTTTTAACAACTCTGAAAGTTACATTATGTTTCAGTTTTTGGTAACCTCAACTTTTTTAACCTCTGGCAGTTTACCACTTAGCTTTGTACCATTTCAGGTTATTCACTGGACTTGAACTGCTTAGATTTCAGTAACAACTGCAAAAAATGGGGGTGTTCTAAAACTTTTGAATGGTAGTGTATATCCAAAATGATGTGCAACGTTTCAAATGGCTGTCATAATTTTACCAATGCGACCCTCTTTCTTTTATTACACTAAACAACAAATTTCAAAAATTTTTTTTTACTGGAGATGTGTAAAGTGATTAAGACTAATTTGGGTACGCTGATTTCAAAAATCATAACCGTTTTGCTGTATCACGTCAGGATTTTCAGGAACAGAAATATTCCCATTGCCTAGAAGTCAGGATTTCAATGAAATTTACATATGTCTTTAACATGTCTATTTCGTACAATTGTTGTTAACTTGTGTTATATTTCTTTCTTTCAGATAAAGATGAGTAGGCGTTCCTGTACCAATCATCCTGACAACTTCTGTTATGTCTGTGGTCGGTATACCAAAAAAGATCAACAGCGAAGTATATCTACAGCAGTGAAAATGAAGGCCGCCTACTTTCACTACTTCGGGTGTAAGGTGGGGGACCAAGAACAGAGCTGGGCACCACACATCTGCTGCACAAGCTGTCACACAACCTTGACTCAGTGGTTGGTGGGCAAGCGCGCGAGCATGCCATTTGCGGTGCCCATGATATGGCGTGGGCCGCAGAATCATCATGATGATTGTTATTTCTGCTGCACAAGCATCGCCTGCTTCAACAAGAAGAATAAAGGTCACATCAAGTACGCTGACTGCGTCTCTGCTCGTAAACCTGTGCCTCATGATGACGAGAACCCCGTTCCAACACCTCCAGCTGATCAGAACATAGCTGTAAGCAGTGGTGAAGAGGATGGTGATGATGAACCTTTTGAACCCGACACTCAAGAATCACACCTTCTGAACCAGGGAGACTTAAATGATCTTGTAAGAGATCTCTCGCTGTCAAAGGCGAAGGCAGAGCTGCTTGGATCAAGGCTGCAGCAGTGGAATCTACTTGAACCTAACACCAAGATATCCTTGTTCAGAGCACGTCACAGAGACATGGCTGAGTTCTTTGAGATGGAAGACACGATGACATTCTGCAGTGACATCAACGGTCTGTTGAAAGAACTTGGGTGTGATCACGATCCTGCAGACTGGCGCCTCTTCATCGACTCGGGGAAGAACAGCTTGAAGGCTGTTTTGCTCCACAATGGCAACGAGAAACCATCAGTCCCACTGGCTCACGCGTTCGGCATGACAGAGACCTATGAGACTATGCGGCAGCTGCTTGATTCCATCAAGTACAATGACTTCAACTGGCACATCTGCGGAGACTTGAAAGTGGTGGCGCTGTTGTTAGGGCTGCAGTCAGGCTACACGAAATACATGTGCTTCCTTTGTCTCTGGGATAGCAGAGACGACAAGAATCACTGGACGAAGAAAGATTGGGAAGAGCGAAAAGAGCATGTACCTGGTCGACACAACGTGAAGCATGTCGCCCTTGTCGACCCAGCCAAGGTTTTCCTTCCACCACTCCACATAAAGCTCGGCTTGATGAAAAGTTTTGTACGGGCAATGGATCTGAATGGGTGTGGGTTTTTATACCTCAAGGAAAAGTTTGGCAACACCTTGTCGGAGGCCAAGATCAAGGCTGGTGTCTTTGTTGGACCGCAAATCCGACAGATTATGAAGGACGAAACTTTTCCGACAACTCTAAACCCCAAAGAGCTGGCAGCGTGGAGGAGCTTCAAAGCTGTGACGGACAACTTCTTGGGGAACGAGCGTGCGGACAACTATGAAGAAATAGTGCAGCAGCTGCTGGAGTCCTTCAGGAAACTTGGCTCCAGGATGTCCCTGAAAATCCATTTCCTACACCAGCACCTGAACTTCTTCCCCTGACAACTTGGGAGCAGTCTCGGACGAGCACGGCGAGCGATTCCACCAAGAGATTTCACTCATGGAGACGCGTTACCAAGGGCGGCACAACCCGAACATGATGGGCGATTTCTGCTGGTTCCTGCATCGTGAAACTGACACAGAGCAGCAAAAACGCAAAGCCAAATGCCTAAAGCATTTTTAATTACATTCTAGTGGAGTTTTTCTGTAATTTCTATAATTTTGAAGCATTCATGATGAAATAAATGAATAAATGAATTTTTGTAAATTTCATTGAAATCCTGACTTCTAGGCAATGGGAATATTTCTGTTACTGAAAATCCTGACGTGATACAGCAAAACGGTTATGATTTTTGAAATCAGCGTACCCAAATTAGTCTAAATCACTTTACACATCTCCAGTAAAAAATTTTTGTTGTTCAGTGTTATCAATTCACCTAAAGAACAAGGTGTAAAGATTTTTTTCCCCCCATAGAAGTTTCAACCATGTTGAACAATTTCTCTGTGCCCCAGTGGACACATTTTAGAGACGTGTTATGCGATGAAGTCATATGTTTCAACACAAAGGCAGTTTCATAGGGTGGTTTCAAAAGCAGCGAGAGTGAACACACATGGTGGGTGATACTGATAACGTTTTCACTGTTGGGGTGGGATCCCCTGGTTTCCTCACTTCGCGATACAATTTATAATCTATTCTTATCGTTGTATTTTCATAATCATTTGTTTTTCCTCATTTACTGGAGCCTTTAGGCTTCATGAATACTTCATATACTTATCCTTTCTTCAAACGCCGAAACGATGGCAGATAGCTCTCATTAAACAGTTCTGGAAGGGCTAATCCCGAAACATGAGTTGGTTTGTACTCCTTTGTCGGGAATTGACATCGAGGACCTTGGCCCAGTTGCATAAAATTCCCTCATCTTTAAGGTATACTGTGATTCCTTTGCGAACAATTTCCTTGACGGCTGGTGCAAAAACAACCCTTTGGAAATCCTTAGGTAAGGATTTCCTTGAGGGTGAGGAAATCCTTCGGAGCTGTTGCTCTGCTCGGCAACCAATCACATTAGTGATCCCGATGGCGGAGAAGCGATCTACAGACTGGCTTCAGGAAGAGACAGAAGCATTAGTGGAGGGTTTTCTCAAGCACAAGAGAGACAATACATTCTGTAGTTGTATGATGTGTGCTGTTGATGTTCTTTAAATGTTTAACCACCACACTATAACTATTAAAAAAAAAAAAAGTATAATTGGTAAGAATCCCTCGATTTGGGCAAGACCAGTGTCTACAGGGTAAACTGGGACTCTCCCCCCCCCTTCCAGAGTCAAACGAGGTCTCACACGTCTCTCTACAACGCGGGGTTAACGATTGATGAGTTATGGACCAAGTAACATGCCGTGCTCAATCTATTTATTACGTATGCAGTTGACCCTTTTTCCTGGGGCTACTGTGAGTGTCAATTTAATTGGTATCTAAATAAGCTGAAGTCGAAGTAATTCAGGTACGCCTGCAGTACCTGCACGAGAACACACCTTTGGATCGGCCCAGATAACACATATTAAATACTCTGGGATTGTCGATTGATGGAGTTTATCAATAAATTACGACTCGTGGGAGATCAAAGATCATTCGTGTAATTCTAAAGTTATTCCTTATTACGTGTTTTAGTTCAGCGTAATATCATCATACACGTCAAGCAGGTTGAAGCGGTCTCTGAAAACACGTTCATGACGTCTTGCGCAACGACAATCGTCCTCTTCGTGACCAAGTTCCATGAAGAGCACCATTTAGAAACTCATCGGTTGGCATTTAAGGACGGGGATGAGGGGGGATGCACCCTTGAGTTTCGGGAAGATTTGAATGAAAAAAAAAAACTTCAAGAATATTAGAATAAGCAATGATCCTCAAATCAAGGACGTCTTTTAGGGGAGACGAGGTAATATTTAAGTAAATCCTCAAATCTTTCCTCAAGAATGCTTTATGCAACTGGGCCCTCATTATTGTCCTTGGTGAGATATCAGTTTGGAGAATATAAAAGAGGCTTCTCGCATGAAAAAAAAAAATAACGTGCGGTAATCTTTGTTTCCACAACAGTACCTATGATTGCTCAGATAATCAAGAACGAGCTTTTTTCTTCCAAGGTGTCTCCTCTTGACATGTTGGCAGTTCGGATTTTTCTTTTAATACCCCTCTGTTCATTAAAAACACCAAACTCGTTACTGAGCTCAACAAACTTGGTTTCGTTGTTTCTTCATTCACGATGGAACCCTTTACGAGGCAAAAATATAACCAGTTAAAACGTATCATGTCCTTTTGTCGTCTTGTTTATACGATTTTACAACACGATGAAACTTGATTCAATGTGGTATTGCCATTCAAGGTTGAAGGGCGTACCTACACTACAGGGTCTTATTTTTTACCACAGAGGCTCTAGTTTGTTTTGAATGTGGCCAAAATATACCTGGTGTTGGCTTAATGGTTCGGGTGGGGTTGAGATCCAAGGATCCTGAGTTCAAATCCCCCTCGGCTCTTGAATTAATACCAGGTGGGGTTGACTCTGCCAGTCATCCTTCCGAGGTCGGCAAAATGAGTGCCAGCATGCTGGTATACTGTGTCGGAGTGGCGACCCGTCCAGGATTGTGCCCAATAGCCAAGGAGCCTGCTTAGGCAGCACCAACACTGTGCACAGAGTATGGTCCCAATGGATGGGATGGATCTGTCTGTGATCGAGTCATCCAATGAAACAACCGAGCCTTGTCGAGATCATGAGAAGCAAGGGTGATCGTGCCAAAATTTCTGATTGCTGTATTGATGAGCCCATTACTTCCGTTATGGTTTCTCAATTCAAGGATTACGACTGATGGGGATTCTTCCGTTGCCTCAGTAAATGATACTGTACTGAGGCAGACTTTCCATCAGAGCATGTCTCAGGTCACTGTCCCTCCCAATTAAATTATGGAATTCTTCAAGCACTTTCATGAAAAGAGTATGAAAATTAGTGATTTGTTTTCTCTCATATTCACACCTTCATCCTTGGTGCTCCTCGGACGTTGTTCAACAATCTGACGCACTTCCTATTTCTGACAATTCACTCAAAACATTAAAAATGCACATTGTCAGAGCAAGGACATGATTAAATATGTAAATGTTGTGTGTTTAATGCTGTTATATATTTTTTTTGTCATGTACATAGCTATCCTCAACACCAATAGTGGGCGCAGACAACTGTGTAATCGCAGACTGTGCGGTTAGCCAAGAATGAAAAAAATAAAATAATAAATGGATATACAGTACTTCTATTACAAGAATCTTGTGCATCCCAGATTGAATGTCTGATTGGCAGCAACAGCCGAATAGCACTTGGTTTTTTTTTAGTAGTACAGCATTGGTGAGTGCTGGTATTGCTTTCTTTATTTGTGCATGCTTGTCTGTCTCTTCCCATATTTTTTAAAGAAATTGTACTGGCAGGTTATCGAGCCTCCGTGGAATTTTAATATAATCAGCAACGATTTATTTTTGTTCATGTTTATGCTCCAAGTGATAGTCAGGATCGAGGAACCGAGTTGGTTTTTTTTCATTTCCTTTGACACCTATCTTCTGACACGGTGTTACGGTTAGGTGGCAGTTTTATTTGTACTTTGAACCCAACTTTAGATAGGAACAGTGCAGAACCACATCGAGCTACAAGTAGGCCTCTCTGATATTAAATCGTGTCATGACCTCAATGATGTATGGCGCCAACACCCAAACCGGCAACAATGTACCTGGTGTCGGGTTTTACTAAATCATCTTTCACTTGCTTGGCTTGATAATTTTATATTTCTAACCCTTCTATCAATCTTGTGATGCGTAGGGATATTGTCCCTTGTGGTTTCTCTGACTATTCCCTTGTAAAATTATTGCACTTCTCATTGCCCTTTTTCAAGCACCGCACCTTGAATTGGTCTTTTAACACCTCCCTTCCGAGTGATCATTAGCCCCTCCTCTGTGCAGCGAGAGACGGTTTTGCAATCACTTGTGTGCGTGTCCCTGTGTCCGTCCATTTGTGCGAGTGTGTGTGTGCCCGTCCGTAACTTGTTTTTTTTTTAACCATTTGAGCTTTTGCCATCAAATTTTGAAGCAAAGCTTTAATATGGGAATATGGAGAAGACAAATTACTAATTTAGTCAAAAGGTCAAAGGTACCATTTAGTATACGGAAGAAGAAGAAGTCCACATACAAAACGGATGGGCTTTTCATTTTCAGATGCTTTCTAGTTTTTGTTTTGTTTAATCATCTTTAGAGTTGTTTTAGACAAGAGTTGTTTCTGCACAATGTAACTTTCGAAACCTCTGTCAATGATGGGACTACGCTAAAGCACAGATCTGTTTTCTCTGTCAGAAATGCAAAACAAATTGGTCGAGATGTATACAATTAAGTAAACAATGAAGCCTTGAAACAAGAGATTTTTATATTATTGGGAGGTGCAGAGGTTGTTAGCGATGCTAAACGGTGTCAATTGCTGTATGAGAAACAAGCTATGCTTTTAGGAATAAATTTAATAAAATGGTACAACGGTGTCTTCGTCAGGCTGAGAGTTAATGGCTTACCATCTTGACACCTGTTGTAAAGATTTTTTTACGTTTGAGAAGACGACAAAGGCAAACCAGCAAATGCTCAGTCTTCGTTCTCGTGATGGACATTTTCTTGACAATCGCAAAGAAATTGTTCATTTTGTAAGATGTTATTTTTAACCTCTGCCATCGAAGATCGGAGGTTACTGTTTTCACGCCTTTGTTTGTTTGTTATCTTGCCAAAACGAAGTTTTTGCAAGATATGTTAGTCAGCTTGTATGTTTTTTTTTGTTTGTTTGTTTTTTGTTTGGCTGTAATCACGTATAAAAAATTATGCAGAGCACAGTTATCATTGGAAATTTTTGTAACTTCGCATATCAGAGGCCTTTTGAGGTCCCTTTCAGCGCATAAAATTTTGAAGGTCAAGGTCAAAGGTCAAGGTCACTTTGTCGCAGATCAGGGGAGTCGACGAAACCCTTATTTTTTTGAGTAATTTTGATCGGATCGTCTTCAAACTCCATAGGAATATAGTTCATGGTCTGGCCCTCAGCTGATTAATTTTTGGTGGCGATTGGCCTTGACCTTCATATGTTTTTTTTTTGTCTGTAATCACGTATAAATCACTCTGCAGAGCACAGTTATCATTGGAAATTTTTGTAACTTCGTATATCAGAGGCCTATAGAGGTCCCTTTCAGCGCATAGAATTTTGAAGGTCAAGGTAAAGGTCAAGGTGACTGTCACAAATCAGGGGAGTCGACGAAACCATTATTTTTTGAGTAATTTTGATCGGATCGTCTTCAAACTTCATGGGAATATAGTTCATGGTCTGGCGCTCAGCTGATTAATTTTTGGTGGCGATTGGCCTTGACCTTCATGGTTAGCGCCTGAGGTCAAACATATTTGACCCCAAAGTCAAATTTTCAAGTTTTAGGAACCATATTGTGTAGTACCTCAAATTGAACACCTCGATGAGTGCTTTCTAGATATGTCAAGCTTGAGACATTATGATGTCATTTGGTGACGTTATGAGGCAATCGCATATTTTTCATGGTTACTCTGTAGAACGGTTCTCATCGGAATCTCTCGTAGGCAGATATTCCTCAAGGAGTCACTCCTGGTGGATAGCAGCTCTGTTCACCTCAGTGTGACCTTAATTAAGTCACATGTGGTCACCTTTTGGCAAGGTTTATTTGTTTGTTTGTGAACAGCATTACGGAAAAAACTCCTTGACGGATTTCAACGAAACTTGGTGGGGGGATTAGGTATGGTCCAAGGATCATGCCATTAGATTTTGGACTTGGTCCAAAATCCAATATGGCCGCTATGGCGGCCATTTTGAAAAATATTTGAATTTTTTTTTTTGCATTTCTACATGTTTTAAGTGATTTCCAACCCCCCCTCCACCCCAAAAAAAATTGTTGGAGAAAAAAAAATTTTGCAATTTTTTTTTTCAACAAAATTTCGATTTTTCTTTTTTGCATTTCTACATGTTATAAATGATTTCCAACAAAAAACATGCCAAAATTATAATTGCGGCTGATTTTGGAACTTCAGGTGGATATACCCACGTAAAATCAATTTCTGTCTCAAGGAATCTAGTTATGACGAATTCATTGAGTATATAAAAGTTAAAAGTAAAAGGGAAAGTTGCAAACTATAACTCTGTGAGCACTGTTGACGTCAAATTGAATGAATAGGAAATCAGGTTCACTTGAGTGACCTCGCAGTATTGGCGGCGGAGGTTTTGCACTCTACCGAGTGCTCCCCCTCTAGTTAGAATGTTTTCCTTTTACTCTGCTGATATCCCCACAATGCAGAATATTACAACCAATTTACCACAGATAGATGAGCATCAGCAACACTTCTTCAATGAGAATGTTACTCCTGAACTTAAAACTGCACGAGATGGCCTTGCTGACCATAAGGCTCCTTGCTTTGATGGGTTACCAGCTGAATTTTACAAAACTTTTTGGGACATGCTTGGACCTGCGATGATTTCAATTATGCCTCCTGCGATGCCTCCACAAGGGCTTACCGCCCTTTGGCTGTTTATGTGCAATCAAGTCACATGTCTTATCCCCAAGAAAAAGGATTTTCAATTAATACAGAACTGGCGAAATGTGTTAAACATAGATCTATACACGACAACATCTGTTTAGTACGTGACTTGTGCAATGTGTGTGCAATTCAACAACACACACACACACACACACACACACACACACACACACACACACTTATATAAACAAATTGTTCGCTTGATCAAAGTTGATGATCGTCTCTGCTCACCATTGCTAGTTGGGAGAGCAATTCGCCAAGGCATTCATCTGAAATTTTGTATTATCTTTGTATCGTGCCCCTTTTGATTATTTTACAATCTTCTCCCCTGGGCTTTTCAATGACACCATCACAAAAGCCCATTGAAATTTCAGCTTATGCTGATTATGTCTGCGTCACTGTTCACAGAAGCAAGGACATTGTCATGTTGTTTGAGGGTCTACGTGTCTGCTCTCCAGCATGTACAACAGGTTAATGTCAATGCCCTAATAAGGGTGAAACCGGTCAGTAACTGCATTTTCATTCACTTTTGACAGGTTCTGACATTACAAAATTGCACTTAGGTTATGAAATATTTACATTCAATGAACCCTCCAATGAACAACCAACCATTCCATTCCCCATCACGATCCACTACCCACCCGCTGTCTACAAGCACTCTGACTTGCCAAGGCAGGGTCTTGCAGCCGTTCCTTGCCGCTTCCACAAACGTTCCTTCCACAAACGTTGTAACTCTTGCATGATGGCCTGTGCAACATTGATACTGTTACTCGTCAAGTATGAACCCGCGTGGAAGACTGGCTGGGGTTTCCCGGCAGGGGCCGTTGCAGCATTGATACTGTTACTCGTCGAGTGTAGGCCCGCGTGGAGTGGCTGGGGTTTCCCAACAGGGGCCAAGGCCCTCCCACGGAAAGTTGGGCCGTAGGACCTGTCCAATCAGAGGCGGACAGCGAGGTGTGTTCACCAAGGCCCCTCAGCGGGGAGGTAGGTCCATAAATTCCTGAGCACTCTCTGAAGCAGGTCTTTTTGAGGTCTTGGAGGGTTCTTTTTGAGGTCTTGGGTGGTATTTTTGAGATCTTGGGTGGTCTTTTTGGGGTCTTGGAGGGTTTTTTCTGTCACAAAAGGGGTTTTTGCTGTTACGAAGGTCATCGAGGTGGCGAACGTGTCTCTGCTGGCCCTCTACAAGGAAAGAAAGGGTGACCCTGACCCCCCTCCGTGGACCCCACTACTCACCACCCGAGCTCCACCACGAACCTCGAGTCCCACACGTGCGACTGGGGACCCAACCAGCGACCATTGACAGGTGCCGCAGCATGGAGTACTCCCTTTCTCCGACGGCCAGGTACCCAACCGAACTCTGACCCCCAGCTTGTCTCTCTCCTCGGCTGCGAGGGTCCAAAAAAGAACTCTGGGTTTATTTTAATTTGGTGTGTGTCTGTGTGTGGGCCCGTCTTTAAGTAGAACTGAAGAAGTGTTTTTGGATCATTGTAAATACTTCTTGTATATTCGAGTTAAGTCTTGCTTTGTGTCTTCATTTACTGAAAATAAAACTTGTTAGAAATGTTCCCAGTCCGTTTCCGTCCCTTCCTGAATTGGTCCAGCATGGTTCAAATCTGAATTTAGGCGGGGTTTTATCCCCGATAATCCGTTCATTCCAACCGGCACGTCTTTGACAGTTTCCGCTCGGCTGTTCCTGAACCGGAGTTGGTAGTCGGTAGTTGGAACTCTAGTGCAGTCAGTAGAGTGACCCGGTTCGAGCAAGACGTGCAGAGGGCGTGGTTTCCCCGGTAGTCGAAATCGCGTCGTTAATTAGGTAAATTGGTTGTAGACAAATAGACCCTACGCTACGCGGTTGAAATATTGGCGACCACGGTCGATTAAACGACCCGCCGGCTCGCGGAGTTATCCGAGCGACGGCCTAAAATTCCGGGGAGTTTGGTGGGAGACGACGCCTGCTTTCCCCACCTAGTGGTCATTCTCGCCACCGACCCCCAGCCCACAACAATATTATAAATGGACGACAGGTTGGGGGGGGGGACGGAATGTATTTTGTGGAGCTCTGCTTGAGCTTATGTGGAGTGTGATACACCGAAATGATCATCATGATCCCTCTGTTGATTTGGTTCATCAACTACAAAGAACGCAGAATTCCCATGTTTTAAACACATGCCATGTTAACAGCTAACCCTAACCCTAACCCTAACAGCCATGTGTAGCGCAGCTTAATAGGTTTTTTCCATGGCATGGTATCCCAATTACAAAATACTAGTACGTGCCCGTAAAAAAAATAAATAAATAAATAATAATAATAATAATAATAATAATTAATAATAATAATAAATAAATAAACCACACAGGCCGTTTCTTTGCTCTCGCGTGCCCATACGTGCGTGACCCGGAAGTTCGATATTATTCGCAGTTACGATTATTCGCAATTTAGTTTTAATACCCAATTATTCAATTTGCGCCAACATATTTTACCTTTTCGCAATGTCGTGGCAAGGAAAAACAAAAAGAGAAGAGAAGAGAGAAAAAAAATTTACTTCCTGGTTCGGAGCATACCAGCACTCTGATGTTCCCGAAATTTATACACCGTCTAATATGAAAACGATCATAACTTGGGCCATTGTGTTTATCTATAAATGCGCATAAGAAATCGAGAAATTATTAGAATACACGAAGTCATCACTCTCCGAAAGCCCGTATGTTGTAACCCGTAATGGGGAACGTGGCTGAGCTTCCCTTCCCCGTCGGCCACGCCCACGCAACAACGTGTCTTGCCATTGGTTTGGTAAATAAATGGCCATAACTTGGGAAGCACTTGTCCGATTAATATCAAAGCTTGAAAAGGCACATCCTCAGGTCCCCAGCAATATACCTGGCAAGTTTCAATTAGATCGGACCAGAGGTTGTCGAGAAACAGCGGTCACACACACACACACACACACACACACACACACACACACACAGACACACAGACACAGACACACACACACACACACACACACACACACACACACAGACACACAGACACAGACACAGACACAGACACACACAGATTGCTGGAATTGTAGATAGATAAACGACAAAAACAATAACATTGTAATAACAAACCATATATTAATTAATACAATAATATTAACGACAATCATAATAGTCTCATTTAGCAAGAATAGTAACAAGTGTATTATCCCCGCCCTGGCCCAAACACATTTGGACTTGGTGAAAGACAAGCCAATGCTCAAGCAGTACAGCAGGCAGGTATGCAACAAGACCATGAAGACCAATAAAAAAATTGGTCCAATGAACCAACGGGCCCACTCGTACATCAAATGAATAAGATGAAAATTGGCGATTTTTGTGATGCCAACCTTTTGACTTCAAAAACAATAGGCTTCTAGCTTATGACTACCTCCACCGGGTGGTTAAGGCCCAGTCACACCTTGACGTTTTAGCCAGCTTATGCCGATTTTTGGGAAATTTGTCTAAAACGCTGGTACACGTCGAATACGTTATGGGTAAGTTTTGATAACATTGAGAGCACGCTGAAAAACACTGCCATACGTCGTTGTACGCTGGCTTTAAACGTTGTACTTTTCGGTTGTCCTCAACTTTTCCATGCTTGAAATTTTAAGACTTATGCCAGCGTATGACTCACACGTTCCGCATAACGCTGGCCATAAGTTGTAGGCAGGTCACGCGATCGTTGACACACGTCGACACATGTTACTTGTGAGTTACTCATTAGTCGAAACACGTCGAGGTAATGTTTAGCGTACCCGAAACTTATTTCTAACCTATGAGTAACATGTTGTACTCACGTTACGCGATCGGTTACACACATCGACACACGTTACTTGTAAGGTGCTCATAAGTCGAAACACGTCAAGGTAATGGTTAGCGTCAGTGTTCCAGACTCCCTGTTTTTTTCTTTTTTAGTTTTTTTTTTTTCTTCTTTCCTTCGGTATGATGGTGATCTTGACACTTCGATTTCTTGTGCGGTTATATTAAAATATAATTAATAGGCTGCCGCTAAACGATTTAAATCATAACTGCACTGTACACTGAACACCGTCATAGCGAAGAAAAAAAAAAACCGGGAGTCTGGAACACTGACGCTAACCATTACATTGACGTGTTTCGACTTACGAGTACCTTTCAAGTAACGTGTGTCGACGTGTGTCAACGATCGCAGATCGTGCCTACAACACGTTATTCATAGGTTGGAAATAAGTTTTGGGTATGCTAAACAATACCTCGACGTGTTTCGACTTATGAGTAACTTACAAGTAACGTGTGTCAACGTGTGTCAACGATCGCGTAACGTGACTACAACTTATGGCCAGCATTATGCGGAACGTGCGAGTCATACGCTGGCATACGTCGGGAAATTTCAAGCATGGAAAATTTGTCTAACAGCTTGGCGAACTACGACGTTTGCCAGCGTACTACGACGTATGCCAGCGTGCTCTTAACATATACAAAACTTACCCATAACGTATTCGACGTGTGCCGGCGTTTTAGCCCAATTTTGCACACGTCAGGCATACGTTGGCTAAATCGTCAAGGTGTGACAGGGCCTTAAGTGCCGCACAGCTGATGATTTTGACAGATCTGAGGTCAGTCAGGAGCATAGCAGACGATGCTGCAATTTCCGGTTACTTCGGCCTGGATTCGGGATCAGCGATAAAATAATGTAAATCACGATTAAAAATTATTTTTTGATGATGCGGGAGTTATCTTTATTAAAATCAGTGGAGGAAATATACACCATGTCTGATATTTTGGTCTTTCATGTCTCCGACGATGCCTTTATCTCCCGGGACGCATCATTCCCCATGACAAAAACCAGAAGCAAAAGGGTCATAGCCGACGTCACGGATTCCAAATTGCTTGGGAATTGTGTTGTTGTTGTTGTTTCCTATTCCCTCATGTGCACGCGTTGAGTATGAAGCTCACTGCGTTCGCTATAATACGTTGTCAGCATTTTCTACATTTAAGTTAAAGTGGTCTTCATTTCACGATTATGTTTTTTTCAAATCGAACATGTAACCTCATGGGTTGGACTCGGGGTTGGCAGGGGGAGGTTGAGGACTTCGACTCGGGGTTGGGAGGGGGAAGTTCAGGACTTGGACTTGGGAGAGGGGATGTCGAGGGCTCAGGGTTGGGAGAGGGGAGGTCGAGGGCTCGGGGTTGGGAGAGGGGAGGTCGAGGGCTCGGGGTTGGGAGAGGGGAGGTCGAGGTCTGGAGGTTGGGAGAGGGGAGGTCCAGGGCACGGGATTGGGAGAGGGGAGGTCGAGGGCTCGGGGTTGGGAGAGGGGAGGTCGAGGGCTCGGGGTTGGGAGACGGGAGGTCGAGGGCTCGGGGTTGAGAGAGGGGAGGTCGAGGACTCGGGGTTGGGAGGGGGGAGGTCGAGGACTCGGGGTTGGGAGGGGGGAGGTCGAAAGCTCGGTTCAGTGACTTTTGCTTTTTCTGAGTATTTTGGGTCTTCAAGTCTTTTGGGTCCTCGGTGACTTTTGGGTCTTCCGGGTCCTCAGGGTATTTATAGTGCTCAGGAAGTTTTGGGTTTTCATGGTCTTTTGGGTCCTTGGGGACTTTTTTTTTTTTTTATTTTTTTTTTTTTTTTTTTTTTTTTTTTTTTATGTATACCTTGGTCGAGGCTCGTATGAGAGCTAACACACAACTCACAGCAAGGAGGCATGAGACAAGAGGGGCGGGAGTGGAAGGGACAAAACATTGGGGAACAGACACAGGTGAACTGTGGAAGGGAGAGGGATGGGGATGGGACGGGGAACATGGCGAGGGGAAGATGGACATTAAAGGGACTTTCAGGAAGGAAAGCAGGAGAATTGAAGGAAGTGGGCTTGGGTGGATTATCGGGGGTAGAAAAGATCGAGGATTTGGATGGGGGAAGATAAGAGGTGGTGGTGAACAGCTGTTTTGAAAGCCTGGAGGGAAGAATGGGAAAGAATAGAGTGAGGAAGTTTATTCCAAAGGCGGGAAAAAAGAGGAATGAAAGAGTGAAGATGAGCAGTGATTCGTGATTTTGGTAGTTTTACCAGAAGGGGGTTGTTTGCAGACCTTGAGCGCCCTGTGGAAATGTGGTTGGGACAAATCACAGAGAGAGCAGGGGGGGCAAGGCTGGAGAGGAGTCGGTAGAAGACAGAAAGACCACCGACCAACCTGCGGTGATTGAGTGAGAGGCCCAAAGACTCAGCTTCATTGCGGGAGATGCCAATGATCTTAAATGCCCTGGTTTCGACAGCGTGAAGTCGAGAAAGGTGGGAGGCAGGAGCACCAGCCCAGAGGGGAGAGCAGTACTCCATCAGGCTACGGACAAAAGCTTGGGTCTTTTGGGTCTTTTGATGCCTGATGTTAGCTTAATTGTTAGGTTGGCAAGCTTGGGTTCCTTGGATCGTGAGTTCAAATCCTGCTTGGCTGTTGAATACCAGGTGGGGTTGACTCAGCCTGTGATCCTTCCGAAGTCAGCAAAATGAGTACCAGCTTGCTGGGATGATTGAGCCGTTCGAGTATCCTGTGTCAGAGTGGCGACCCATCCAGGATTGTGCCCAATAGCCTAGGAGACCGCTTCGGCAGCACCAACGCTCTGTCTAGAGTCTGGTCCGAATGGATGGAATGGATGATTGGGAGGAGGGGAGAGGGCAGGGGGCTGGAATCGAAGACTTGCGGTTAGATGGGGATGTGTGGAGAGTTGAGGAATGAAGTCACATTGCGATTATATTTATGTTATTCCTAGTTTATACGCAGTGTTACGTTCACGGGGTGTATTGCAATGGTTTTGCCGTGGTCGCTGTGGTTCTCAAGATGGGTTTCTTTCTTACTTATTATCCCCCGCCAACCAACGAAGTTGGCGGGGGATATAGAAATCAAGGGCGGAGCCAGAGGTCCAAAAGCGATGAGGCGAAAAGAGGTGAACTGTCCTCTTATCTCCACTGCAATCACAATACCTAAATAGTATTCAGAGCACTGGCCGGTTGCTTTGATAGTTTACTCCCCAGGGAGCTCAGATGGCCAGAGGGCTCAGGCCAGATCATATTTCAGGAAATGAGTGATGAGGCAACTGCCTCGTCTGCCTCAGCCTGGCTACGCCCTAGGAAATGGGTTCCGTCCGTCCATCTGTCCGTCACATTTCGTTTCTGGAGCTTAACTACAAATCCCCTCAAGATATATTTACGAAATTTGGTACACATACCAAGCAAGTGGTGTACTGGTGCCTTGTGATATGTCACATGGTTTGGCAGCCATGTTGGAGTCAATAAAAATATTAAATAATGTTTTCTCTGGAATCACATAACCTAACGAAGCGAAAATTTGCAACTATCATCTTCCATCATGTCTGCATACGTAGTAAAATTATGACGTCACAAGTCACATGGTTTGGTGGCCATCTTGGATAGAAAAACACACCTCATCCGATTAACACGAAACTTCACACACGTATTCCACGGGAGGATTGGAAGCAGAATTTAAATTTATGATGTCATAGGTCACATGGTTCGTCAACCATCTTGGATTGAAAATTAATAAATTTTTAAAATCTTCTTCTCCAGAATGGCTGGACAGATTGAGGCAAAATTTCACATACCCTTTCCCCAAGACATCCTTTCAGAAGTTTGTTAATTTCTAATTGATAGGTCACATGGTTTGGTGGCCATATTGAATTTACCCTTAAATCTTCAAACATCTTCTTCTCCAGAACGGCTGGTCATATCAAGGGGAAACTTCACATACATATTGCACACGCTTAGGGAATATAAGTTTGTTAATCCTCATTTACTATGGCGGGCGATATCGAAGACTTTGTCTTCAACGGATGCTAGTTTTTTTCTTGTTTTGTTTTTATTCTTCTGCTGCGGGAGCCTCCTTCACCTTCTGCATTGTATTCCCCTTTCGAGGCCTCACGTGTTCTTGTGCGGCAAAATTGCGTGGATTTTTGGGGTGGGGAAAGGAAAAAAAGGAGTGGCGGCGAAGAAAAGAAAGGAAGAACGCATGAGATGGGCGAAAAGGCTGGCGAGAGGGTGAGAGGAAAAAGCGGGAACGAACGCAGGACATGGTCTGGCTTGTGACGAGATACTTGACCTGAAAGAACTCTTTGAGTGATCCCTCCGAGGGCCGCCTGTTGGAGGCACCGTCTGTGTTGAAGACACTGAGGCAGAGGAGAGCCTCACTGGTGCACGTTGATCGGAGAGGGAGCAGAAGCATGTCCTCCTCCTGAGTATCACCTGAGCAGACCTAAAGCAACGTGCGGCTTCAAGGTGTTGCAGGAATTGCTCCGGTTCGTTCATTGGTGAAGTTTGAGAACACACCCAGAGAGAGGAAAAGGTGGTGGTGAGGCGTCATCCTTGTGACCTGTGGCTGGGGCGAGGCCACTGGAACGTCAACTCAAACAGGCCTGAATTCTTCTTCCTCGCCCTTGCGATTAGTTAAGGATATTATATCTGGTGGGCCGTTGAATTATCTTGTCCATATTGTGTTGGCACCTGTCTGTCCTTTATTTTATTATATATATATATATATATATATATATATATATATATATATATATATATATATCTTCTTCTTCTTCTTTCGGCTGCTCCCGTAAGGGGTCGCCACAGCGGATCATCCGTATGGTCCGCATAGTGATTTGGCACATGTTTTATGCTGGATGCCCTTCCTGACACAACCCTGGTCGCCTCTTACGACACAGGGATATATATATATATATATATACACACACATATATATATATATATTTTTTTTTAGTAACATGATTTATCCATTGCTTGGTGGTATACCGTGTTTGTTTATCCAGAGTAAAACATTTACATTTAGTTCACCGTTTTGAATTTGTATACGATGCTGTGTGTTGAAGACTGAGTAGTGTGAATTGGCATCAGCATTCGGATGTTCACTTTGCTTGGTCACATCAGACTGTTTATACGGCGAGACCGCACGCAGTGGACATATTGGTCTCCCGAGCCGGTCGTAACAGCATGTAAAATAAATATTTTTTAGATCCTCGTGGAGGATCTCCAAGTCTTACTCACATTGTTGTTCGTCTTCTTCTTGTGGACATTTTTGTTTCACAGCCTACAGTTTTCATCGAAACTTCCTGAAACTTGGCATGTGTATATATATATATATACATATACATATATATATATATATATATATATATATATATATATATATATATATATATAAAAAGTACCCTGCGCAGACAGTAACTATCTCCGATTTTGAAAATTCCTCCGAGAAAAAAAAGTTATGACGTCAAAATATCTCCGCTAACGGAAATCGCCTAAAAATTATCTCCGAAACTAGGCAAGCTTTTTGAAATCTGTTTGCGGGAATCGAATAGGGCATTAGCAGAGATGAATTACCCCACATATGATACCGCCGGGAAAATTAGCGCAGCTCGTGCGGTTCGAGTTCGATCACCTCGCGAGGATCCCAGGGAAGCGAGTCGCGAGTTTCGCGCGCCCGCGGCCGCACGCACAGTCTTCGGTGCGGGTCGAGTCCTGCAGCCAGACATCTCGCCGTCACCTACGAATTCGCGTCGAGTGAACGGCAGGACGGCTCGAGGATGGCGGAAGGTCGGGGCACGGCGCACGGACGAGTGCCCCTCTTCGTCGGAGACGACTTCGAATTGTTTTCAGAGCAGTTGGGGTGCTATTTCCACACGAATGATGTGGTCGACGAGAGCAAACGCAAATCGATCTTGCTCGCCTCGCTATCAACGGAAAATTATCGACTACTAAGTGATTTGGTAGCGCCGGATAAGCCCAGTGACGATGAGCTGTCGTTTCAGGACGTGGTAGAGAAGATGAAAGCCCACATGGCGCCGGAGAAGTCATTGCAGCTGGCTCGATACCAGTTTGATCACCTCGCGAAGGGTGCGGAGGAGCGTGTCGCAGATTTTGTGGCGTGGGTGAAGCATTCGGCCGTGGCCTGCAAGTTCACGGCAGTGGAGCGTCCAGCTCGACTCAGAGATCGCTTTATTTCTGGGCTGAAAAATGCGAAGATGGTGTCAGCGATTCTGCGAATGCGAGGGGTCAACGTTACATTCAACTCGGCGGTCGAGACTGCTTCAGCTGTCGAGCAGACACTCACAGATATCCGCGCCATCGCCCGCCAGGGCGTGACGGGTGATTCCAGCTGGGGCAATGTCGGGTGACCCCGGGGTCCACGCGATGACCCAGGTGCCCCAGGCCACACGCACGCCTTTTGGTGCGGGCCGTGGCCGCACGCCGCAGCGTGGCCGCGCAGGCAGCGAGATGAACACACAGGGGTGCTGGGGGTGTGGAGGACAGCACCTGCGGCGGGTGTGCCCGTATAAGAACACCGTGTGTTTGCATTGTCACAAGGTGGGACATCTGAAACATGTGTGTCGAATGGTGGGGGCCGCCGTTAAGGTCTTGGATAGCGAGGTGTGGGACGACCCCAGCGACCTGGAGAGCGGCCTGCAGCCTGGGAATAGCGATCCCGGTGGCCCGGAGCAGGAAATGCAACCAATGTTGAGCCTGTTTTCAATTGGTCCGGAGGTGACAAGACCAATGACAGTGGAGGTCGAGGTGAATGGGGCACCGATCGTGTTTCAAGTTGATACCAGGGCCGCAGTGTCGGTCATGGGAAAACGGACCGCTCGTGACCTCTGCAGTATTCACCTGGTCAAGACGACCTTTTCGCTGTACACGTACACCGGCGAAGCGATTGCACCACTTGCTGTGACAGACGTCTCGGTGGTCTACCAAGGTCAAAGCGCCCTACTCTCATTGTTTGTGGTACGAGGGGAGGGGCCCGCCCTTTTGGGGTTTGGGCGGGAGGAGGAGGAGTTTCCTGTTTCGGAGTTCGTACCTCCAGGTGCACCTGTGTCTCCTTCGAGACCCGAGGGCGAGGTTCCGGCAGCAGGAGCCGCGACGATGCAACATGGGTTGCCGTTCATTGCTTCCTGCAACTGCGGTATACGGTTCTGGAGCAACGGGAGCCAGGCCAGCTGCGACGGACTCTCGTGCTTCCGCTGCGCTCATGATACAGTGCACACCCGTGTCGTTCAGGCGATTTCAGCGGGGGATTGGAGCGAGCCGGTCGCGTTCAAGAAGTTCACGGAATGCGACCATCGACGGTGTCCTTGTCGACGTTCAGATGACGACTGGCACAAGTCGCCTCGACGTCATGACAACCAAGAGGCGAACGCGCAATGTGGTTCATAAATTGCTAATTGTTGTGTATTTCATTCTCGCAGCATGAGTGATTCAGCTTAGCGTTGTTAAAGCAAATGCCGACAGTCCGCGTCTGAGCATAATGTGTTTGGTTGGGATCAATCAATATGATGACCAATATGATCAATATGATGTGAAGAACTTGCGGACGATCGTTGCGAATAAAGAGGTCTTTCTGATCTTCAGCTGCGAGGACAGTCCGCAGTTCGCTACCCTCTCATGTGTTGTAATTATACTGGGGGAATGCGCTGTACGTGAATGGAAGTTTGCATCTGCGCAGACGATGTTCTTGCTGTTTTATAACATGGCTGTGGGGGCAGTGTACGCTGATCGTCCGTGTGGACGTGCATGGAGATCTCGACTGGATTTGAGGCGTGGTTTTGTATGGGATTGCTGGGACTGCAGCAGGCTAATTGCCGGTTCAACTCGCATGTGGGACTCCGGCGCTGTTCAGCGTCGCCCCTCCCGTTACTCGCGCGGGGGCCGGGCCGTTATCTTCCCAAGGCCGTCCCACCTGCTGTTCCGCGCCAGCGGCCGTGCCCTCATGTCTGGCAGACTCAGCGTGTTTACCTGTTGCTGTCCGTGGGGGGACGAGCGAGCTTATCAAACGGGCAAGGACGGGCAAGCTTGGCAAGCTTTGACAAACAGAGCTTATCGGCCAGGGGGCGCGGGAGGTTCATCTAAGCGTGTGACCGCGACCTCGGTGGAAGGCGTGTAAGCATGAGCCGCCTGGGGGCGCTTCTGCTGCATAGTGAGACTGTGCTCCCCAACTTGCTTCTTTATATCTTTAACACGGCCAGGGTTTTTGTGGTCTGTAGCCATCATTGGGTTCGTCGTGCAACTCAGTACTCGAGCACCTGTCCATTGCATTTTAGGATTCAACTCACTCGCATTGACACGATGTATATTGTGATGGGGATAGCAGATGAAGCACGTTTTCTTTTGTATCATGGTGCCAGTGCGTTTGCTAAATGCCGTTTTGACTGGTTGCTTTCTGTATTGTAGTGCCAATGATTTTTGATTGATGTCGTTTTGTTCCGCTTTTTTTTTTTATATCGTAGTTTGCTTTGCCGATTTTGCTTATCATTATAATGATCATTTTATAATCATGTATTTAGGAGGGAGGAGTGTAGTTTATTGGCAGGGAGCATTGAGGGGGCGTGGTGGAGTAATGTGGTGGTCACGTGTCTGCAGGGCATATAGGTGTTCGCGCCGCTAGAGGCGAGCGGTAGTCTACAGTAGTGTGCATTCGGACGGGCAATAAACAGAGTTGGACAACCCTCACGACTCTCTGTGCCTCACTGCCCTCCGGACATTACAACTATGACATCATATCAATATTTATGACATCATTCCTATTTTTGACATTTTTTGTTTCACAACACAGAGTTTTCATCGGATCTTCGTGAAACTTGCCATGTATATGGGCTGTTTCACAATGAGGGTCCCTAGTTTGTCTCACAACCACTAAAAATTCAAACACAATATTTTTATATTTTTATTTCTCCAAATCCAACATTGTTAATTACAATATTTAAATCCAAATTTTTGGAGCATCTGAATGAATATTTCTTATTAAAAATAATACCCCAAGGATGTTAGGAGAGTATTTTTTTCAACTACAACAGTCATGAATACAATTCAACTATAACCACAAAATAACAACACTATCAAACTTCAGTGGTTTCAATATGTTCCACAAGTATTATTCCATTACTGGAATTATGTTTCAGTATACAAATGAAGTATATTTGTAGAAATATCAATAAAAGACTGAACTAAGTTTCAAATATCCAGAAAAAGATGTTTTAATTACCACTGTCACTAATAGCACTGCATATGATGGAATTTAGCACAAAATTTTAAAACTACTATACATGTACTTTTCTACATATTCTGAAAAAATTATTAATTTAGCTCTGAAAATAAAAGTTTACCACCACAATGAAAAATATGAAGAAAATCACATATTTCTTCCGGAGAGGACATAATTTTTTGACATGAAGCAACACATTCTGTACAAGATATAACTGCAAAGTAATACATTTATCTTATAATGCCAATGCAAAATACACCTAGTAAGTGAATCTAGACAGGATTTTGACACTTTTTAAAACCGGCTGTATCATTTAGCCCAACGGTTTCTAAAGATGCGATAACTTTGAGATGTATTAGTATTCAGACATTTAGTGAATAATATATTTTATTTAATTTAGTAATACGATTTAAAGCTATATGCAAAATAGGACCTGTCCTTAAAAAAACAGCAGTTTATTCCATACACTAAAACATTCTCAGCATGTTAAGTATTGTTGCGAATTCGCGCCCGTCCGGCGTGCGATCGGCCACGTAACTCGAATCGCGACGCGTCGCCCACCAGAACGGACAATTCAGTCGTGACCCTCCTGGAACTACCGCCAGGAGCCAGTCACGGGTGGGGGTTTAACCTCACCACGATCGTGCCAATTGCCCACTCACGCAGGATAGGGTTGCTCGCCAAATTCGACCTACCTAAGTACCTGCGCGAGTGGTCGACCAGGCGATCGGACCTCGACGCAGATCGACTTCGGACACGAACCGCTTAAGCGGTTCATTCTGTATTACAGGGATAACCGAGCGGAGTTATCGTTGACCTCGACGGTTCAGATTACTTATCGGGTGTTTCAACCCACTACAAATCCCTTACGTGATGCAAGATGGAATTTTCAACCGAAGGAAAGGACGCAACGGAACGGGAAACAGTTTGACAAGCAAGCACTTTTATTTCACACACACAACACACGCACGCAAGGCAGTAATGCAATGTGCAGCAAAAGCAAAAGCACTACTACCGACGATAATTATTTACAACACTTAAAGAATTATACTTGTCGGGACTCGGCGCCACATCATTCATTAAAAATAAACAGGAAAGACCTCCCCATAGGCAGGGAGGTAGACGGGGTCCGTGGACCAAATGTGCGTGGAACCTGGAGGAGCGCCAGGTCCACGAGACCGAAAAGGTCTTTCCCACGTCCTCGTGACGCGATGGCAGGCAAGCCGCAATATCAGCGCAGCTGCGCCCCGACTCCGTGCCCCTGGCGTGTTCGGTGAGCCCTCTCCGGCGTGCTCCGCGCAAGCACAGTTTGGTCGGCACCACGGTTAGGGTGGGGAATGAACGGGGCCACCGGCACTATCTCAGCGCGGATGGGGGGGGGGGAATTGTTGATGCTCAGGGTCGAGCGAGGGGAATGGCTGGCTGGCTTGGTCGCTTGTGAAAACGAAGGTGGCTTAAGTCCAGCAACGAGACAAGCCCAGCAACGAGACGACACCAACCACGGGAAAAGCGACCCCCACACTACAACGAGTTCCACACAGACTCGCGTCTTTTATAGACCGGGGGAGGAGCCTGTATGCAGATTTTAGGATCAACACGTCATTGGAGGCGGGGCCACGCCACCCTCTGTTCAGCCATTAGTGTGGCAAAAAGGGGCGTGAGCCTCTTTTGATCCAAATTCCTTCCTGAGAGGAATTCACATCCATCGCGCTTGGAGGCAGGGCCACACCACCCGACGCTCGCCCATTGGACGGAGGAAAATGGGCGTGAACCTCCCCTGATCCGAATTTCTCTCCCGTAAGGAATCCATTGCACTCGCGGCTTGCTGCGTTCGGCAGCAATCACCGAACGGCTTCAGACAGTACGACGTTCGGTGTTGACTGGTGGTGGGGTCGATGGTTGTGCAAGGAGAAAGGCGAAGGTGGTGGGGGGTTTGCTGTGGTGGTTTGGTGGTTGGCGGGTGTCGTTTGGGAATGGCGGTGAAGCGATGTTTGCGGGATGGGGTTGTGGAGGTAAAGAGGTGAAGGTGGTGGTGGTTGAGTTGTTGGCGGCTTAATGGGCCAAAATAACGATAGAGAAAGAAAAATGGCTAACTGAAAGCGTCGCAGCCCGGATGAATCACACATACTCCCTCAAAACAACAGGTGTGGGCTAACTACACATTAACTTATCGATATATCTCACCTGAGGACCCTTTATGGTGTATTGCGAATTTCCACAGCCGTAACAATATTATCTTATTCAACATGATCACTTGTCATGTATACATCATTAATCATACATTTGACACAGGCAAGACCAGTTGGAAATGTATTGTGACTCAGACATTTAAGTAAGACATGATTAGTCATTAAAATTTATATCTAACTGAAATATTCACCCTGCCCTGAAGGAAAAAAGAAAGAGTTCATCTCCTGAACTAAATATTAATCTGCACAATCAAAATAAGGAAATTCTTCCGGAGAGGACAAAATGTTTTGACATGACAAAATATACATGTAATGTCATGGCTACTTTTATAAGCATGGGGATGAAGATTACTGCATACAGTACTGTATCATCTTATTTGATTTTACTGAAGGCCTGAGTAACAGAGGCAATGTCATTTCATGCGATTAATCTCCTGTTGAATGCCATTGAATAACTTTCCGGAGAGGACATTTTTACATGGACATTCAATCAGTGTTGTAACAAGATAAATTACATAAATGTAAATACCTTTTACTGATAATGAATATTCATGACCATGTCAACCTTACAAAACATCAAAATTTATAGCCAGCAAGTAGTTTCCTTATAACTCGTGGCAGTTTAGGTGTTTCCGGAGAGGACACATTTTTGACGGACACGTGTAAGGCAATCAGTGCAGGCCATGCAAATAGAAGGTTATTGGTTACACTCAAACTTTGTAGCATAATATCAGTGCAGGAATATACACACAATAAACTTTTAAAAAGACCCTTTATTTATAGAAAAAATTCTTCTACAATATGCATTTCCAGAGAGGACATTTTATTGACGGACGAACGGTGGAACATATTTATTGAGGGTGAAATAAATATTCAGTCTGAAATGAATAATATGTTGTGGACAAAGTACAGAAGAGGTATTAAATTGATGCAACAACAAATAAAAGTCCCAATTTCTGCTTGTATTTGTTCATACACTGTGAATGCATTGTACCTGGAGAAAATGAGACAGCTATTTATAACAAAAAAAATGGCAATTTTTATGCCATTCTGCCAAAAATTGTCATTTTTTGTCAAATAAAAAGTGGTCCAAGTTGTGCCATCACTAGTACCAACTACTGGCCCTAATGACAGAGATACTACAGCCTCTCATTTAGCTATTTAGCATGCAAGGGTACAAAATACCAGAAATGACCATGACTGTGAAACAGCCCATATGCAGAAAGCCCACACGCACGCAGTAACCACCTCCGATTTTGGAAATTCTTCCCCAAAAAAAGTTGACGTCATAATAGCGCCGCTAATGGAAATCGCTTATACCATTATCTCCGAAACTAGGTAAGCCGTTTCGAATTTTGTTTGCGGGAATCAATCCGGGCATTAGCACAGATAATTTATCGCAAACCTGATACATCACAATGACGTCATATTCGTTTTTATGACGTCATCATTAAGAGGACGAGGATCTTAACTCATTTGAGCTTGCTTTTTAACAGAGCATGGTAACATTGAAATGAAAATAACACGGTCGTGTCAAAAAGACAAATGGATAAAGTAAACATAGATTTCAAAGAAAAATACAAAATAGTGAATGAGGAAATGTTGTTCTCAACATAGAAAATTCTACAAAGGGGGAATGAAAACAAATCATACCGAGTACGTGAGGTAAAAAAAATTCGAGGCGGTGACATTGCGAAGCTCGCTGGTTGAAATGGTTTAGTTTTTAATACGTTAAAAAAAAAATAAAAAAAAACGAGAAGCAATTTTAATTCGTGGTTTAAAAAGTTTGTGAAGAAAAAATCAAATCATTGAGCACGCGCATCGTGAAAGAGAACAACAACCAAAAAAAACAACAACAACCTCGCCACAAACAATGACGTCACGTACATCGCAAATCTCGTGACAATACCCCGCACGCTCACTCCGTCAGAGGAATAAAGAGCACGTAATTCGCACGGAATACAAAGCAATCGAAGAGCCTCGGAAGCATCAACTTGGCCGGACGTTAAAGCTTCATCGAACAACAGCAGGAATGACACGGCGTTTAAAAACAAAGATAGAAACTTCAACTTGTCCGTATATAAACTCGAGCACAATTACTACTTTAAATTTCTCTTCACTTCGTGTTGGCTTAAATTCAACTTCAATGAAAAAAAAAAAAATTTCCCCCTTTGCTCTCTCGAGATTAATAAACTTTACTTTTCTGCGTTTTTGAAAGTTTATGTAAGTTAATTCGAGGTTTATGCTAAAAAAAAAAAAAACTCATTCGTATTCGAACCCGGGTTCCTCCTCACCAGCGAGACTCATGATTCCACTTGCACACAGCGGCTCACTCTCCCGGCTGCGATCCCTCCACTTCAGCAGTGCCGTCTCTCGATCATTGTGCGTGTTCCACGCTTAAGCTCCTCCCCTTCCTCCACCCCCCAGAACTTCCTCCAACTAAAGCTCCTCCTCCTCCTCCTCCTCCTCCCCCCCCCACCCCCACCCCCAACCTTTTTGTTCAACACTCATCGCAGTCAACTTTTACACACGAAGATCTCAGGGGAATGAAAGCCGTAGAGCGATTGAATGGCCACGTTTAACAACAACCACAGGGTACCCCCAACTGTCCACAACATTATCAATGGTTATTCGAAAACGGTGGTTTCATTGTTCAAGCGTCTGCATACAATAATCTAATTAACCACGTGATCCTCGTACAATTTCATAATTCCACATGCAGTATCCCATATCTATCTATTATTCCAGCAATCTCTGTGTGTCTGTCTGTCTGTCTGTCTGTCTGTTTTTCTGCGACCGCCATTTCTCGACGACCGCCGGTCCGATCTCATTGAAACTTGCCAGGAATATTGCCGGGGCCCCGCGGATGTGCCTTTTCGTGGTTTGATATTGATCGGACGAGCGGTTCCCAAGTTATGGCCACTTATCTGTCGACCAATGACAGGACACGTTGTTATGAGTAAACGAATGACGTCTCTCTCTCACAAGGGAGACAGACAGAGAGAGAGAGAGAGAGAGAGAGAGAGAGAGAGAGAGAGAGAGAGAGAGAGAGAGAGAGAGAGAGAGAGAGAGAGAGAGAGAGAGAGAGAGAGAGAGAGAGAGAGACAGAGACAGAGGCAGAGACAGAGAGAGAGACAGAGACACACAGAGAGAGAGAGACAGAGACAGAGACAGAGACAAAGATAAAGACAAAGACAAAGACAAAGACAAAGACAAAGACAGAGAGAGAGAGAGAGAGAGAGAGAGAGAGAGAGAGAGAGAGAGAGAGAGAGAGAGAGAGAGAGAGAGAGAGAGAGAGAGAGAGAGAGAGAGAGAGAGAGAGAGAGAGAGAGAGAGAGAGAGAGAGAGAGAGAGAGAGAGAGAGAGAGAGAGATGAGAGTGGGGGCAAGAGAGAGAGAGAGAGCGAGAGAGGGGGACAGGAGAGGCGGTGTAAGAGGAGGGTGAGAGTGGGGGCGAGAGAGAGGGGTGAGAGAGGAGGGGGGAGAGAGGAGAGGCGAGACTAGGGGGGAATGAGGGGGGCGAGAGAGAGGGGCGTCACAATTCTTCTTCATTTGATATGACGTCACAATTGACGTTGGAGACCTGAATATGTTTCCCAGGTGTTTCCCAAGTTATGTCCATTTATGATACGGTTGGTCCGATCTAATTGAAATAATTCCCCAATCCAGTCATCGTTTACTCACCTACGGGCCCGCCCCGACAGGCCCGTACTAGTACTGTATAATGAGTGCACGGATACAAAACAGAATCTATCTATAATTCCAGCAATCTCTGTGTGTGTGTCTGTCTGTTTGTCTGCGACCACCGTTTCTCTACGACCGCCGGTCCGATCTGATTGAAACTTGCCAGGAATATTGCCGGGGACCCGCGGATGTGCATTTTCGAGGTTTGATGTCAATCGGATGAGCGGTTCCCAAGTTATGGCCATTTTACTGCTTTTTCAGTGTTGAAAAGGTGTATATATATATATGGCAGCTGAAGGTGTCGTTCCACCTTCTCACCTTAACATGCCAATTTTTTCCCAAATTATTATAAACCGGACGACCACCGGTCCGATCGGATTGAAACTTGCCAGGAATATTGCCGGGGACCCGCGGATGTGCCTTTTCGAGGTTTGATATTGATCGGACGAGCGGTTCCCAAGTTATGGCCACTTATCTGTCGACCAATGACAGGACACGTTGCTATGACTAAACGAATGACGTCACAATTAATGTATATTTATTTATTTATTTATTATTTTTTAATTTTTTTTGCACGATTGACGGTCCGATCTGATTGAAACTTGCCAGGAATATTGCTGGGGAACCGCGGATGTGCCTTTTCAAGGTTTGATATTAATCGGACGAGCGGTTTCCAAGTTACGGCCATTTATCTGTCGAGCAATATCTGCGAGAGAGAGGGGGGACGGGAGAGGGGGATGAGAGTGGGGGCAAGAGAGAGGCGCAAGAGAGGGGGACGGGAGAGGGGGTGTGAGAGGAGGGTGAGAGTGGGGGCGAGAGAGAGGGGTGAGAGAGGAGGGGGAGAGAGGGGGAGAGAGAGGGGGTGGGAGTGGGGACGAGAGAGAGAGAGCGAGAGAGGGGGACGGGAGAGGGGGTGTGAGAGGAGGGTGAGAGTGGGGGCGAGAGAGAGGGGTGAGAGAGGAGGGGGGAGAGAGGAGGGGCGAGACTAGGAGGGAGTGAAGGGGGCGAGAGAGAGGGGGCGTCACAATTCTTCTTCATTTGATATGACATCACAATTGACGCTGGAGACATGAATATGTTTCCCATTTGTTTCCCAAGTTATGTCCATTTATGATACGGTTGGTCCGATCTAATTGAAATAATTCCCCAATCCAGTCATCGTTTACTCACCTACGGGCCCGCCCCTACAGGCCCGTAATAGTACTGTATAATGAGTGCACGGATACAAAACAGTATCTATCTATAATTCCAGCAATCTCTGTGTGTGTGTCTGTCTGTTTGTCTGTTTGTCTGCGACCGCCGTTTCTCGACGACCGCCGCTCCGATCTCATTGAAACTTGCCAGGAATATTCCTGGGGACCCGCGGATGTGCCTTTTCAAGGTTTGATATTTATCGGATAAGCGGTTCCCAAGTTACGGACATTTATCTGTCAACCAATGACAAGACACGGTGCTATGACATCACGAATGACGTCACAATTTATGTTTATTTATTTATTTATTTATTTTGCACGATTGACGGTCTGATCTGATTGAAACTTGCCAGGAATATTGTTGGGGAACCGCGGATGTGCCTTTTCGAGGTTTGATAATAATTGGACGAGCAGTTCCCAAGTTATGGCCATTTATCTGTCGACCAATATCTGCGAGAAAGGGGAATGGGAGAGGGGGATGAGAGTGGGGGCGAGAGAGGAAGGGCGAGACTAGGGGGGAAGAGGGGGCAAGAGAGAGGGGGTGAGAGGGGGGGCGAGAGAGGGGGGATGAGAGTGGGGGGGGGCGAGAGGCAGGCGAGAGAGGGGGTGAGAGAGAGGGGGCGAGAGAGGGCTGCACGTACTGGCACTCACCTACGGGCACGCACCTACGGGCCCACCCCTACGGGCCCGTACTAGTATAGATAATTCTGATGGTTTCTAAATTTTAGAAACTAGTGCGTGTCCGTACGTACGTGCGTGGTCATACGTGCATAAAAATAAAAAATAAAAATAAAAAACTTTGAAAAGGCACATACTCAGGTCCCCAGCATCAATTGTGACGTCATAACAAATGAAGAACAATTGTGACGTCAATTGTGATGTCATCTCACCGTGTCCTGTCATTGGTTTGTTAAATAAATGGCCATAACTTGGGAACCACTCATCCGATTCATATCAAACCTTGAAAAGGCACATCCACAGGGCCCCAGCAATATACCTGGTAAGTTTCAATTAGATCGGACCAGCGGTCGCAGACACACACACACACACACACACACACACACACACACACACACACACACACACACACACACACACGTATGCACGCACGCACGCACGCACGCACGCACGCACGCACACACACACACACACACACAAACAAACAAACAAACACACACAGACAGAGATTGCTGGAATTATAGATCGATGAATGTCAACAAGTGTAATTCTAGATCTTTCAAAATTAATGGTCTGATGGTTTGTGATGACAATAACATTGTTTCCATCATAGCGAACGCAGTGAGCTTCATAGTTAACAGGTGCACGTGAGAGAATAGAAAACAACAAAAACAACAAAAACAAAAACAACAACAACAACAACAACAACAACAACAACAACAACAACAACAACAACAACAACAACAACAACAACAACAACAACAACAACAACAACAACAACACAATACCCCTGGCTATTTGGAATCCGTGTCGTCAGCTATGACCTTTTGCTTCCGGTTGTTTTTAAATGCTGTGCTGTGTATAAACACGATTGGGTTTTATTTCTATCTTGTGAATATTACTTAACGCGTGCACATGAGAGAATAGGAAACAACAAAAAGAACACAATACCCTGCCAATTGTGAATCCGTGTCATTGCCTATGACCCTTTTGCTTCCGTTTTTTTTTTTTGCTTCTGTTTTTTTTTTTTGTGTCCGGTTTTTGTCATGGGGAATGATGCATGCCGGGGGATAAAGGCATCGTCGGAGACATGAAATACCCAAATAATATCAGACATGGTGTATATTTCCTCCACTGATTTTAATAAAGATATCTCCCGCATCATCAAAAAATAATTTTTAATCGTGATTTACGTTATTTGATCGCTGATTCTGAATCCAGGCCGAAGTAACCGGAAATTGCGTATACAGTTGTGAACAATTAGTTGTAGGTAAAGTCAGAAGCGAATGTAAGAAGAATTCTACGTTCGCTTCTGGTATTTATTTTTTTAGATGAGATCCTGTTCTCAGCGGTGTAGTTGTTGTTGTGAAGGTAATGTTGAAGTAATATTTATTTTTGCAGATGAGGTCCTGTTCTAGGCGGTGTAGTTGTTGTGAAGGTAATGTTGAGGATTTTTTTTCAGATGAGATCCTGTTCTAGGCGGTGTAGTTGTCGTTGTGAAGGTAATGTTGAGGTAATATTAATTTTTTTAGATGAGATCCTGTTCTCGGCGGTGTAGATGTTGTTGTGAAGGTAATGTTGAGGTAATATTAATTTTTTTAGATGAGATCCTGTTCTAGGCGGTGTAGTTGTTGTTAAGATAATGTTGAGGTAATATTAATTTTTTTAGATGAGATCCTGTTCTAGGCGGTGTAGTTGTCGTTGTGAAGGTAATGTTGAGGATTTTTTTTCAGATGAGATCCTGTTCTAGGCGGTGTAGTTGTTGTTGTGAAGGTAATGTTAAGGTAATATTTATTTTTGCAGGTGAGATCCTGTTCTCGGCAGTGTCGTTGTCGTTGTGAAGGTAATGTTGAGGTAATATTAATTTTTTTAGATGAGATCCTGTTCTAGGCGGTGTAGTTGTCGTTGTGAGGGTAGTGTTGAGGATTTTTTTTTCAGATGAGATCTTGTTCTAGGCGGTGTAGTTGTTGTTGTGAAGGTAATGTTGAGGTAATATTTATTTTTTCAAAGCAAAAAGACTTTAATTTGATATATTTAAGAAGCTAATGGAAGAAGAATTCTACGTTCGCTTCTCGGCTTTGCCTATTTCATATAAACAACAAAACAACAATTCCTCATTCATCTCAGCTCCGCCCTCGAAAAATCGCCCCTAAAACGCCCCCGTGGTGTTACCGCCGTATTTGCAGTTCGTTGTGATGGCAGAAGGCTGCGATGAGGAGGTCATCTTCCGGGTAACGACGATTCCTTCTCGTCACACAGAGCGACGTTCCGACTGTGTCATTCCGAGACTAACACTGTGTGTTTTAATAGTGTTGCAAACCTCCGGTTGTCACGTTCAAACACCGTTTTGATAGTAACAGCAGTGGATACTTATTATTATGCATCGCTGATGAACGCTCGTTAACATTCCCTCGGTCATTGTGAGAATTTTTTGAAATTAAACCGTGTACACGACCACGTGGTTGTCACGCTCAACAATGCATTGATCGAGAACCTCACCACGTGACTTGCACTGTGCACAGTTCGATACAGTAGAAGGTTTGCCATTGCATTTCCAAGCTGGTCCGGGGCGGGTATTTCGAGTTTGGCCTTCAATGTCCACAGGCGACATGCAAGCAGACCAAGCAGCCGGCTTAACTTCCCTCCAATAGACGGGACACTTCGATGCAACGTCCTGCCAGGGAAGCACCGGGGTGAGAGACAGTCTCCGGTCGGGTCGGGAATCGAACCTGTTACCACGATCACGTTTTGTTGGCTCAAGACTCCAATAACTCGTGATTCATCACCTTCATACTTATGTTTGCCGATATAAACCTGGACAACGAGTTTGGTTCTGGAACCATTGGAATTATTTATCTCGAGTTCATGGGATGACGTCGTTCAATGAGTGTTCAACCTGCCATGCTGCACTTCAACATTTGCCTCTTACATTGTTGGTACCATGATATAACCCCACATCTGCACTCCTCCCATTAACATTTGCCTCTTACATTGTTGGTACCATGATATAACCCCACATCTGCACTCCAACCACTAACATTTACCTCTTACATTGTTAGTACCATGATATAACCCCATATCTGCACTCCAACCACTAACATTTACCTCTTACATTGTTAATACCATGATATAACCCTACATCTGCTCTCCTCCCATTAACATTTACCTCTTACATTGTTAATACCATGATATAACCCTACATCTGCTCTCCTCCCATTAACATTTACCTCTTACATTGTTGGTACCATGATATAACCCCATATCTGCACTCCAACCACTAACATTTACCTCTTACATTGTTAATACCATGATATAACCCGACATTTGCTCTCCTTCCATTAACATTTACCTCTTCCATTGTTGGTACCATGATATAACCCCACATCTGCACTCCAACCACTAACATTTACCTCTTACATTGTTAATACCATGATATAACCCCACATCTGTACTCCAACCACGAACATTTACCTCTTACATTGTTAATACCATGTTATAACCCTATATCTGCACTCCTCCCATTAACATTTACCTCTTACATTGTTAGTACCATGATATAACCCCACATCTGTACTCCAACCACGAACATTTACCTCTTACATTGTTAGTACCATGATATAACCCTATATCTGCAATCCTGCCATTAACATTTGCCTCTTACATTGTTAGTACCATGATATAACCCCACATCTGCACTCCTCCCATTAACATTTACCTCTTACATTGTTAGTACCATGATATAACCCTATATCTGCACTCCTACCATTAACATTTGCCTCTTACATTGTTAGTACCATGATATAACCCCACATCTGCACTCCTCCCATTAACATTTACCTCTTACATTGTTAGTACCATGATATAACCCCACAACTGCACTCCTCCCATTAACATTTACCTCTTACATTGTTAGTACCATGATATAACCCCACAACTGCACTCCTCCCATTACAATTTACCTCTTACATTGTTAGTACCATGATATAACCCTATATCTGCACTCCTACCATTAACATTTACCTCTTACATTGTTCGTACCATGATATAACCCTATATCTGCACTCCTCCCATTAACATTTGCCTCTTACATTGTTAGTACCATGATATAACCCCACAACTGCACTCCTCCCATTAACATTTACCTCTTACATTGTTAGTACCATGATATAACCCTATATCTGCACTCCTACCATTAACATTTACCTCTTACATTGTTAGTACCATGATATCACCCTACATCTGCATGTTCCATTAACATTTACCTCTTACATTGTTAGTACCATGATATAACCCTACATCTGTACTCCAACCATGAACATTTTCCTCTTACATTGTTGGTACCATGATATAACCCCATATCTGCACTCCAACCACTAACATTTACCTCTTACATTGTTAATACCATGATATAACCCGACATTTGCTCTCCTTCCATTAACATTTACCTCTTCCATTGTTGGTACCATGATATAACCCCACATCTGCACTCCAACCACTAACATTTACCTCTTACATTGTTAATACCATGATATAACCCCACATCTGTACTCCAACCACGAACATTTACCTCTTACATTGTTAATACCATGTTATAACCCTATATCTGCACTCCTCCCATTAACATTTACCTCTTACATTGTTAGTACCATGATATAACCCCACATCTGTACTCCAACCACGAACATTTACCTCTTACATTGTTAGTACCATGATATAACCCTATATCTGCAATCCTGCCATTAACATTTGCCTCTTACATTGTTAGTACCATGATATAACCCCACATCTGCACTCCTCCCATTAACATTTACCTCTTACATTGTTAGTACCATGATATAACCCCACAACTGCACTCCTCCCATTAACATTTACCTCTTACATTGTTAGTACCATGATATAACCCCACAACTGCACTCCTCCCATTACAATTTACCTCTTACATTGTTAGTACCATGATATAACCCTATATCTGCACTCCTACCATTAACATTTACCTCTTACATTGTTCGTACCATGATATAACCCTATATCTGCACTCCTCCCATTAACATTTGCCTCTTACATTGTTAGTACCATGATATAACCCCACAACTGCACTCCTCCCATTAACATTTACCTCTTACATTGTTAGTACCATGATATAACCCTATATCTGCACTCCTACCATTAACATTTACCTCTTACATTGTTAGTACCATGATATCACCCTACATCTGCATGTTCCATTAACATTTACCTCTTACATTGTTAGTACCATGATATAACCCTACATCTGTACTCCAACCATGAACATTTTCCTCTTACATTGTTAGTACCATGATATAACCCCATATCTGCACTCCTACCATTAACATTTACCTCTTCCATTGTTAGTACCATGATATAACCCGACATCTGCACTCCCACCATTAACATTTACCTCTTCCATTGTTGGTACCATGATATAACCCTATATCTGCACTCCTCCCATTAACATTTACCTCTTCCATTGTTGGTACCATGATATAACCCTATATCTGCATTCCTACCATTAACATTTACCTCTTCCATTGTTAGTACCATGATATAACCCTACATCTGCACTCCTACCATTAACATTTACCTCTTCCATTGTTAGTACCATGATATAACCCTATATCTGCACTCCTCCCATTAACATTTACCTCTTCCATTGTTGGTACCATGATATAACCCCACATCTGCACTCCTCCCATTAACATTTACCTCTTACATTGTTAGTACCATGATATAACCCTATATCTGCACTCCTACCATTAACATTTACCTCTTACATTGTTAGTACCATGATATAACCCTATATCTGCACTCCTCCCATTAACATTTACCTCTTCCATTGTTGGTACCATGATATAACCCTATATCTGCACTCCTACCATTAACATTTACCTCTTCCATTGTTGGTACCATGATATAACCCTATATCTGCATTCCTTCCATTAACATTTACCTCTTACATTGTTCGTACCATGATATAACCCTACATCTGCATTCCTACCATTAACATTTACCTCTTACATTGTTAGTACCATGATATAACCCTACATCTGCACTCCTACCATTAACATTTACCTCTTACTTTGTTAGTACCATGATATAACCCTACATCTGCACTCCTACCATTTACCCCCTAATACAAACTCTCACACATTACTACGATCATTCATTCTCTTCCTTTGTAGTAGTGGAAGAAAAGAGTAGTGGAAGCTAGGTTGAGAGGACAGGTGACGATCTGTGAGCAACAATATGGGTTTATGCCAGGAAAGAGCACCAGTGATGCGATGTTTGCTTTCAGAATGTTGATGGAGAAGTATAGGGAAGGCCAGAAGGAGTTACATTGTGTGTTTGTGGATTTAGAGAAAGCTTATGATAGGGTGTCAAGAGAGGAGTTGTGGCATTGTATGAGGAAGTCGGGAGTGGTGGAGAAGTATGTGAGGATCGTGCAGGATATGTACGAGGACAGTATGACAGCGGTGAGGTGTGTGGTAGGAATGACGGACCGGTTTAAGGTAAAAGTGGGATTGCACCAAGGATCGACTCTGAGCCCTTTCCTGTTTGCAATGGTGATGGACAGGTTGACGGACGAGATCAGACAGGAGTCTCCATGGACGACGATGTTCACGGATGACATCATGATCTGTAGGGAGAGTAGGGAGCAGGCTGAATCGAGCCTCGAGAGGTGGAGGTACGCACTGGAGAGAAGGGGAATGTTAGTCAGTCGGAGTAAGACTGAGTACATGTGCGTAAACGAGAGGGAGGGTAGTGGTATGGTGCGGTTGCAAGGAGTTGAGGTGGGGAAGGTGGATGGGTTTAAATACTTGGGATCAACTGTCCAAAGTAACGGAGAGTGTGGGAGAGAAGTGATAAAGAGAGTGCAGGCAGGATGGAGTTGGGGGAGAAGAGTTGCAGGAGTGATTTGTGACAGAAGGGTAGCTGCAAGAGTGAAGGGGAAAGTATATAAGATGGTAGTGAGACCAGCTATGTTGTATGGTTTGGAGGCGGTGGCACTAACAAAAAGACAGGAAGCGGAGTTGGAGGTGGCAGAGTTAAAGATGCTGCGATTCTCGTTGGGAGTGACAAGGATGGACAGGATAAGGAATGAGTATATTAGAGGGACAGCACAGGTAGGACGGTTGGGAGACAAAGTGAGAGAGGTGAGATTGAGATGGTTTGGACATGTACACAGGAGGGAAGCGGAGTATATCGGGAGAAGGATGTTGAAGATGGAGCCGCCAGGCCGGAGGAGAAGAGGAAGGCCAAAGAAGAGGTTCATGGATACAGTGAGGGCGGACATGCGGGTGGTTGGAGTGTCAATGGAAGATGTGGAGGATAGAGCGAAATGAAGACGGTTGATCCGCTGTGGCGACCCCTAACGGGAGCGAGCCGAAAAAAGAAGAAGATTCATTCTCTTCCTTTCTTTCGTCATTCTTTCCTGAGTTTCTTACCTCCACCTATTGTCCCAAATGCCTGTACATTGCCTTTCTTCCCTCCGTCACGTTACCTCCCTGCTCTTCCATGAACATGGATTTTGTTAACAAAAAAGCATATCCCTTACTACCACCAGTGTGTGTGTGTGTGTGTGTGTGTGTGTGTGTGTGTGTGTGTGTGTGTGTGTGTGTGTGTGTGTGTGTGTGTGTGTGTGTGTGTGTGTGTGTGTGTGTGTGTGTGTGTGTGTGTGTGTGTGTGTGTGTGTGTGTGTGTGTGTGTGTGTGTGTTGTTGGTTGTTGTCTCCACATGCAGGTTTTATAAAGTGTAACAGAGCCCTTCCAGGTCTCAAAGTATTCATCCACGTGTGTGTGTGTGTGTGTGTGTGTGTGTGTGTGTGTGTGTGTGTGTGTGTGTGTGTGTGTGTGTGTGTGTGTGTGTGTGTGTGTGTGTGTGTGTGTGTGTGTGTGTGTGTGTGTGTGTGTGTGTGTGTGTGTGTTAGTTATGTATTGTTGGTTGCTTTCTCCACAGGCAGGTTTTATAAGGTGTAACAGAGCCCTTCCAGGCAGTGCCGGATTAAGCCTCTGCTAGCCCGAAGACACATTTTGAAATTTTAGAGAATGGCCTGAAAATTTTAAATTAGATCTCGGGCTCATGGAAATGGACCCAGACAAAAGATGAACTGATTCAAGAACAAAATATTTAATAAAAAGACAAATATTTAATGTGAAAATAATTTTTGGCCCAAATTTTTGGCTGGCCTGAAGGCACATGCCTTGTTTGCCTAATGGTTAATCCAGCACTGCTTCCAGGTCTCAGTGTGTGTGTGTGTGTGTGTGTGTGTGTGTGTGTGTGTGTGTGTGTGTGTGTGTGTGTGTGTGTGTGTGTGTGTGTGTGTGTGTGTGTGTGTATGTGTGTGTATGTGTGTGTATGTGTGTGTGTGTTGTTGGTTGTTGTCTCCACATGCAGGTTTTATAAAGTGTAACAGAGCCCTTCCAGGTCTCAAAGTATCCATCCACGTGTGCGTGTGTGTGTGTGTGTGTGTGTGTGTGTGTGTGTGTGTGTGTGTGTGTGTGTGTGTGTGTGTGTGTGTGTGTGTGTGTGTGTGTGTGTGTGTGTGTGTGTGTGTGTGTGTGTGTGTGTGTGTGCGCGCGCATTTGTGCGTGCGCATGCACGCGCTTCTTAACTAATGTTATTCCGTCCTTTTAACACGAATCTAATGCCACTCCGCCTTCTAAAGCTTGTGCTCTTGTTCGTCCCCCAACTCATGTGTGAAAAAAATTGTGTGTGTGTGTGTGTGTGTGTGTGTGTGTGTGTGTGTGTGTGTGTGTGTGTGTGTGTGTGTGTGTATGTGTGCATGCGCGTGCGAAATCTGCCAGAACTCTCCACTATATCAGTATCTTCAAGATGTTGGAGTCACTGATTTTGAGCTTGCTGATCCCGTCTCGGTCAAAGAGCGGTTGGAAAGCGACGGTGGTGGAAAGGCATCGCTCCCTTATGGGCCTTCATGGGTCTGTATTGTTCACCATTGATTGAAGCATGGTTGATTATGACACGTGTTAACCACTTTTTCCACCTTAATACTCGATGATTGACAGTCCGTGTGACCGTTCATTATTGCGGTTGATGACCGTAACAATACAAGCAGCAAATAAAGGGAAAACTAGAGAGTTCATAGAACACCTTCCCCCACGCAGTCTTGGGAAACAAGGACGTGGGCGGGGTCTGCGAGCGGCAAATTTGATTGGGCGTGGTGATGTAAAATCCCGTTATATTTTGTCCAAGTACTGCTAAACTACAGGTTTGTTTTCCGATTCATGTACCGATTTGTATTCTAAATAGAACATTCAATTAAAGTTAAACTGACGTTTGTAGACAGACAGAAGCTTAATCCCCGCTTTTCGCTTTGCGTGTGTGGCGTATTGAAATGTTTTCATTTTGGATACTTTCAAAAAGCTTACAGTGCTCTAAAATAGAAACTTTACTGAGGAGCTATATCTTTTCCCTTCCAATGTGTGATGTTTGCTTGCGTGCAGCCCTCATTGCTCGAGAGAATACGATTAAAATTCTCTGAAGCAGCATCCTGCCTGTGGAAATGGTGGCCACTCCTGGTGAGAGAAGAAGTGGTAGGATTGCTTTATTTTATTCACCTATACTCAAATGGCTGATCTGTGGATCTATCTGTGGGAAAGAAAGAGGAATGAGGCTATCAGGAGGCGGGCAGGAGTAAGGGACGTTTGTGGAAAGACATTAGAAGCACGTCCACGTTAGTTGCGGCGCGTGCTCAGGATGGGCACTTGGTTGGGCAGGTCTTTGATATGAATGCAGTTGGCAGGTGGAAGTCAGGCAGACAAAAGTTGAGGTGGAAGGAAGTGTTGGAGAGGGACGTGAAAGATGTAGGGCATAGATATGCCGGAGAGGAAAACTCATGCGTCTGACCTAACAAGGAGGTGGAATTTATTGGTAGCATGAAAGTCGTAGTAGTAGTAGTGGTAGTAGTACATCTGAAAAGTGTCCCATTGTAATGGGCAACATTTATTTTGATCTCTGCACTTTGGTCTGAAATCTTTCACTTCAAAAGCATTGTTGAGTGCGTTTTTGTTATGCATTTGCAGGATGACAATTGCAGGAGACAGGTAGTTAGTTGCATCTTGAGCAGCTCTGCTCTACTCCACGATGACCTGGAACTCATAGATCTTTTTGCTCCTGGAGCAAGAACAGAATCTGGTGGCGAACCACATACTTGCATAAGTGTTGAAGAAACTCATGGCGTGACTTGGTAAGGCTGTTTCATCCTGCTAGATGGGGAGAAGGGGTGGGGGGCACTCAAAGAGACACCAAAACTGTCATTGTCTCACAAACGACTTCAAATCTGCGTAATCTCTTCCCCTAATGAAGGTGAACTCACTTATGATGGTGAAACGTGTCTTTGTTTAGGTTTTCTGCTGCTTGCTTGGCAGTTCTGGCTGTTACAATCACCATCTTTTCGGTTCGCAAAACTTATTTAACCACTTGGCTGCTTCTGACTCTTTTGCTGCTCCTCGTGATCACCTGCATAGCTCTCACGCAGTTGTTGAAAAAGTGGTTAAAGAGGAAGAAACTGTTGATGAGCCAGGAGCAGCTGCAACAGTTGGTGTATGGAATTGAGGAGTTTGGATCCTTGGCAGGTAGAGCAATTCGCTTGGTCCAGGAGAGTGAAGTGATCGCCCGAGGTTTTACCCTGTGAGTAACCACTTATGTTTCCCCACTCAATCTCCATCACTTTTCCATGCAACATAATGCTTGGGATCTTACAGTGAAAGACCTTTTTTTTTCTCAACGCACTCATCTCATCCTCCTTGAGGAATTCCAAAACAGCGTTGTTTGCTTTTAAAGTAACCACATTCAGTGGTTGCTGATTCCACACACAAGTTTGCTGATATAGTGTATTCTTTCTCTATTTGCAGAGTAATAGTCTATTTTTGGTGTATTTGTTTGTTTTTTAACGAGCAACTTATCTGATGCTCTGCATCAGTTATACATTGGGTAATTATTTGGTGAATATACCAGTTTCATATTTTACAATATCAGAATTCTTGTTTGGGACTCGCAGGATAACCGGTTTGAGGTGGTGTACTTGCCACTGACCTGTCTCTTCTGGGTTGTGTTGCCGGCTTGACGATAAGCCATCATTTAGTGCTTTACATGCATGGGGTTGCGACAGTGACTATACCATCCTGCGGGGGGTTGTAAGGTCAGTTGGCACACCAGAAAGCTTTGACTAATGGACATTAAGAACTCTGACATTACCTTTCGAAAAAGTAGGCCATTGTGTGTTGGTACCATGGCCAAATTCCAATTTTTTTCCCCTGACTTATACTCAAATGAATGAACACTTCAAGTTTGATTGACTTTCGTGTCGAAACAAACATTGACAAGACAGCCAACAATGAATGAAATCAACAAGATGTTGATTGAGATACACTAACCACCGGATGGGAAGCAAGGAGAAGCTGTCACGTCGGGCGTTAACCCATCTTTTGCTCTGAGGCAGGGTTAACGCCTGAAATGTCAGCTTCTCCTTGCTTCCCATTGGTGGTTAGTATATCTCAATCAATGCCCTGTTAATATCATCTATTTGGCTACTTGTCCGTCGACGCTGGTGGACACAAACCTTCACCAGTAAGACCAGTTATTCATCCTACAAGACAGCCAACAGTTTGGTTACCTTCTTCAAGCAAAATTTGGCAGAAGTAATGGCATTGCACTGCTCAGAGTATTTGTCAGTGGTTCACTTGTCCCTTAGTTCTTGCGTTGGTAGAAATAGGCAGAAGGTCTCTTTGCCTCGAGATCTGAGTTGAATTGTCGGCTGAATTGGAAGCAACAAAACTGCCTAATCCGGTAACCGCTGAGAGGGATGAGTAAGCAAGCTTTCCCATCTGCGATCATGTGTACGTAACACATTGCATGGTATTTTGTTATAGGAGGCTGCTTCAAGGTTAACCAGCAATTTTTATTCCAGTTAAACGTAAAAAAAACAATGACAGACTGCAGAAAATAGCAACATTTAGGAATTCCCTTGTGGTGATATATGTGCAAATGTATTCTGGGTATTTTCAATATGGCATGAAAGGGTGTGTCGTTTGCTGGGAACAGCATTATGTAATGAAGTTTCAGCTGTCAAACCAGCTGACGCTAGCAGGAGATTAACTCCATGGGCATGTGGTTCGGTGATACAAGTCTGTCTGAGTGTTGCATAATATTTAAAGTGGTTGTGAATTTGTGCTGGTTAACGTTGAAACTTAAACTGCAGGTCAACTTTCAACAGTTTACCAACTATAATGCACAGGTAGTTGACCAAAAATGGAAACAGCAATCTAAAGACACTTAATCAGGCATTGGGCCACCACGTGTGGCCAGTACGGCCTGTACGTGCCATGGCATAGAGTCCACCAACATCTGGAATTCTGCAGAAGGGATGTAACATCATTCTTCCACGAGAAAGTCAATCAACTCACACCTGTTTGATGGAAGTAGAAAACGCTGTCTCAGGCATCATTCCAGTTTATTCCATACATGCTTGATTGGGTTCAGATCTGGTGACTGAGAAGGCCATGACTAATAGATAACATCAGTGTCATGCTCATCAAATCATTGGGTGACCACGCATGCTCTGTGGATGGGTGGCATTGTCATTCTGGAAGACTCCCTTCCTGGCAGGAAAGAAATGCTGTACCATGGGGTGAAGATGATCACTCGGTACCATTAAGTAACGATTGGCATTGAACTTGCTTTATAAGGGAATGACTGCACCCAAACCATGACAGGAAAATGCACATCACATTACAGAACCATCAGAACCCTTCATTGTTGGAACCAATCACTCAGGGTTTTTGAGTTCTTTAGGTTGGTGCCACACGTGTACTTGTCTGTTTGTCAAGAACATGGTGAAAGATGATTCATTTGACCATATCACATTTCTCCACTGCTCGGTCATCCATTGCTTGTGCTCATGCTTTGCCTTGTACTTCAAATGATTGCACGGATATCACGATCCTGGAGTATGTGCTTCCGCCCACTGTTGCCCTTTGCTGACGATGGCTTTCCCTCGGAATTCCATGCCGACATCACCTTAGACACCATTGCTTGTGAAGCATCAGCAAGTTGAGCTATTTTTTGTTACTGAAGGTCCTGCCAAACTTGCTCCAACAATCACCCCTCTTTCAAAGTCACTGAGGTCTCCTCTTGCAGTCATGCCAGCCATACGGCAACCAGGCCTGTGCAGCATTTCTATACATGACCCTAAGAATGCTGGGATGTTATTTGCTTATTTAACACATGGGCCACACCTGTGTGGAAGCCGTTGCTTTCAAGATGCTTGTTGTTACTCATTTACCCAGATGTGTCCATTTATTTTGTCCACTACCTGTATGTCTGATTTGATGCGTCCTGTGATCAACGAAACTCGGTGGTGTAATAGAGATCGTCGGCTCCAGGTCTTGGAGGTTGGCAGGTCGAATCCCATCCGAGTCATACCAACGATTTCATGGCACGTACTGCTTCCTTGCTTGATACTCTTTATTTGAGAAGGATAGAGCACAAGATGAGCCATAGGTTGTCAACCATTGTGCTGCCTGTGATGGGCCTAATTGCCTCCTGTTCTTCATAAGGGAACTTTTTCATAAGGGAACTCATATTAGTATTATTATTGTCAGGGCACCACGTTGACATTTCTATGGCCAAATGGAATCGGCGGTGCCCATCTTCTCTCCGGGCCAAGTCTTGTTGAGGCAGGTATTTGGAATTTTGGCCACGTTGCTGGTGATATGATAACCTGTCAAAAGAAACTGGGACATTTAACGTCCACCAACTCGTGCTATCAGTAGAGATAACCAAACTATCATCCATCTGAGTGATGGTGCACTTTGTGATGCCTGCAAAACAGCAATCTGGCAGTTTATAGTCAGGTCAGAAATCAAACCCAGACGAGACAGCATCAAAGTACGTCCGCTACCTTTGCACGATCCTGTAGACTTATACACAATGTGTATTGTATGCATTTGTATAAATGATAATGTCACAAAAAGTGCAGAATAACTTTGAGCCACCCTCACAAGAGTGGCTCCTTTGTACATAAATAATGAATTAAAATAAAATACTTTGGATAAAACAACGGCCAAATAGCATCTTCATGTGTTTACATGTTATTTATTCAATACAAGGCCCGCACCAAGCAAGGCGACAATAGCGTGTCTATTTGGGAAACCAAATGAACATTTAATTTAACATTGCTGGAGTTTGTTGCATGCATGAGTGAGGGAGATGTGTATGCAATGCCAGTAGTGTAAATGCAAACCCGAATCAAACAATATGGTTGTTGTGATAGCATAACCAGAAAGGTTACATATTTCACATTGCTCTTTGTTTATTCAATTATCGCCCCAAAAATGATCATTGTGCCATTTCCTGAACAGGTCAACGGCAGCTCTGCCCACAAGAGTGCTGGACTCCGTGGTTGGAGCTAAACTCCAACATAAAGAGCTCCGCCAATCGCTCTACCAGGCAGTGCGTCTGGCCTTGCTCGCTCTCCGCCAAGCCACGGCTGACATGCTAAAGTCATATCCTTGTCGGGGTGTGTTCCACACACGATGGCGCAGCTGTAGGGTGTGGAATGTTACCGGGAAACCTTGCAAGTAGCAAAGTCGGCATTTGACACCTTTTAAGCAATGCTTCAACGAATGTAGCAGAAACTGTCTGGGAATGTTCTCTTGTGCCTGTTGTCATAAAGATTTATTTTGGTGATTTTGATGACTTTCCCATGTTGCTACCTTTGCTATTTCTCATGGGTGGTCCATAAAGCCAGTGGTGTATGAAGCAAAATTTATTTTCAGTGTTGGAAATAGCTAAGCAATACGGCATGTAAGATATTTATTCCGGCCTGCAATGAATATGGGTTTCAAATCAGTTGTGTCGGATGTGGGTTGCTCAACTCGCAAAGGTTCGCTGCAGAAATAATGTCGTAATTATTTGATACACAGTATATGGAACTGGCTGTTGGGAAAACACCTGCCCAGTAAACATGTCAGAGACTTTTCGAGACACAAAGGAAGATCACAATATGTATCGGGTATGTACAATGAACAATGTTTACGGGAAGTTTGCGGTGTTGAAATATTCCATGCTGTCCAACAGGATGATGCATAGACACGTACCTTTGAGCTGTCTTAATATGGGTTTTGATTTCCGACCCAACTATTAATTGTGCATTTTGCACTTCGCAGGCAAAATTGCTTTTCAGAGTGTGCATTTGCTTCACAAAGCTTCAAGTCAAAGCTTTGTGTACGCCGATATATGGCACTATGTTTCAAAAAGTCGTGGACGGATTATGACAAAACTGGGTGGATGAGTTGGGTTGGTGACAAGAACAAGCCGATTCGATTTTGGTTATGGGATCCAGCCTATCAGTGGAATACAAAACGCTACCTGTTGAGCCTGGCGGAGGTATGCACTCCACTGAGTGCCTCTCCAGTTGCCCTCGCCAGAGGAGAGGGTATTGCATTTGGGTCCGTTTGTTTGTTTGTTCGCACAGAAATTTCGTGTTTTCCTCCGCAACCGTTTGTCAGATTGAGACGAAATTTTCACCATAGGAGTGATTACTCATGTAGAATGGTTTAAAGATAATTATGATGTCATAAGTCATGTGGTATGGCAGCCATGAAGGAAAAACAGAAAAACTTTAGACCTCTGAATCTCTGAAACCGCTCCAAGGAAGAAATTGAAACTTGGCACACGGCAAGTACTCTTCATGGGGAATGAGTGTGATTTTTTTTTTTTTTAATGACATCATAGGTGCCTTCGTTATGACATCATAATTGCATCTGAAGAACGTACATTCAATCCGTATGAAATTTTTTGAGGGTCATCTTGGGATAAATTGGTCCACAGAAAATAATTTGATGGCGTCATCGGTCACATGATTCGGCAGCCATATTGTTTTTGTTTTAAAAACCTTCAAAAATCTTCTTCCTTGAAATGGCTGAACAGATCGAGGCAAAACTTTACACGTATGACCGCCTATCGACGAGGAACAAAACATTAACACATATGATGTCCATAGGTCACATCATTTAGCAGCCAAATTGGATTTACCATAAAACCTCTAAAAAATCTTCTTCTCGAGAACGGCTGACCTATTAAGTGGACACTTCGCTCAAGTGTTCCCAAAGCCTTGGGGATACCCGGGTATTCATGAATAATTGTTGCCGCATGGTCTGGCAGACATATTGGATTGAGCAAAAATCATTAAAAAAGAAATTCTCTTCATCCGCTTCATCAATTGACATGAAACCTCACAATTATGATCAAGTAGTGATGGGGAATATATAACACATATGATGTCCATAGGTCACATCATTTAGCAGCCAAATTGGATTTACCATAAAACCTCTAAAAAATCTTCTTCTCGAGAACGGCTGAACCTATTGAGTGGACACTTCGCTCAAGTGTTCCCAAAGCCTGGGGGATACCCGGGTATTCATGAATAATTGATGCCGCATGGTCTGGCAGACATTGGATTGAGCAAAAATCATTAAAAAAGAAAATCTCTTCATCCGCTTCATCAATTGACATGAAACCTCACAATTATGATCAAGTAGTGATGGGATGGGGAATGTTTTAAATTTCGACCTGATCAGACGCATGGTGTGGCAGGCAGAATTATTTGATTTTTAAAATCTGGGTTCTTTTTTATTTTTTTTTTGTTAACCTCCGCCATCGAAGATTGGAGGTTACTGTTTTCACCCCTTTGTGTTTGTTTGTTTGTTTGTGAACAGTATTGCGGAAAAACTCCTTGACGGATTTCGACGAAACTTGGTGGGGGGATTAGGTATGGTCCAAGGACCAGGCCATTAGATTTTGGACTCGGTCCAAAATCCAATATGGCCGCTATGGTGGCCATTTTGAAAAAAATATTTGAATTTTTTTTTTGCATTTCTACATGTTTAAAGTGATTTCCAACCCCCCCCCCCCAAAAAAAAAAATGTTGGAGAAAAGAACTATAACTCTGTCAGCACTGTTGACGTCATATTTAATGAATAAGATATAAGGTTCACTTGAGTGACCCAGCAGTATTGGCGGCGGAGGTTTTGCACTCTACCGAGTGCTCCCCCTCTAGTTTTTGTGTTTTTTTTTGACTAAGGCTCACTTGTCTGCGCCTGGATGGGTTTGAGGGTCGAGGAGAAGCAGCTGAAACCAAAATCCTATGCAGGTTCCTCCTGATGACTCCATCTTTACTTTGTGCTTGTTAACCTCTGCCATCGAAAATCGGAGGTTACTGTTTTCACCCCTTTCTGTTTGTTTGTTTGTTTGTTTGTTACTTACGAAATCTAAAGATTTCGTAAGTATATTGATGCCTTCCATTTCTGTTTGTTTGTTTGTAGGCACGATAACTCGAGAACGGAAGAAGCTATCAATGTCAAATTACACCACGTGATTCAGGAGGGTGATGGCTAGTGTTGATTAGATTTCGGTCAAAATCGGTCAAAGGTCAAGGTCACGGTGAGGTCAAATATTCGATTTTTGATGGTTTGGTACAGATAACTCGAGAACGGAAGAAGCTATCAATGTCAAATTACACCACGTGATTCAGGAGGCTGATGGCTAGTGCTGATTAGATTTTGGTCAAAATCGGTCAAAGGTCAAGGTCACAGTGAGGTCAAACATCCAAAACATTCGATTTTTTTGATGGTTTGGTACAGAATCATCTTAGAAACTTCTGGTTTGCGTCGCAACGTTCTCTCGAGACAGCTTTTATTAGACAAGGTCAGAGGTCAAGTTGATGATTTCGTAAGTACCAGTCTTTGACTGTTGGAGAAAATTGTTGGAGAAAAAAAATATTTTTGCAACTTTTTTTCCAACAAAATTTCGATTTATTTATTTATTTATTTATTTATTTTGCATTTCTACATGTTATAAGTGATTTCCAACAAAAAATATGCCAAAATTATAATTGCGGCTGATTTTGGAACTTCAGGTGGATATACCCACGTAAAATCAATTTCTGTCTCAAGGAATCTAGTTATGACGAATGAATTGAGTATATAAAAGGGAAAGTTGCAAACTATAACTCTATGAGCACTTTTGAGGTCAAATTGAATGAATGGGATATCAGGTTCACTTGAGTGACCTTGCAGTATTGGCGGCGGAGGTTTTACACTCTACCGAGTGCTCCCCCTCTAGTTAATTATGTAACACACCCGTACACAAACATCACACAAAATACACTGCACAAAACGACACAAACACCACACAAAATAAGTCCTGGCAAGAGTCTGCAATCTCTGATTGCTCTTTTTCTTGTTATGGATTGTATTGTTAGATGTTCCCTCAGAGATTGGGCAACGGCTAAAGTGTAAGGCATGAATTCCTTTGCCTTGCAGTTGGGCCACAGTGTTACATTTCCGATGACCGGTTTGTAATTACAAGATGTTGTTTTAAGCAATGCTATATAGTTGCCACAAACAAAAACGTAGGGGAAAGTGGAAACGATTCTCCTCCTGCTGGGAATCCAGCTGGATTATCTGGCCTGGCAGATGGATCTTATGATGGACCTGGTGCATGCTTGACGGCTCAAATGAAAGCAGCTGTAAAAACACTTGCACAAGTTGCAGCTGCCACACTCCGCCTTTGTTGGAAAACCTTGATGAAAAATCACAAGGTCACACTGAAGATGAATGTCGTTTTATATTTGAATCTCGAATGGGAGACTTCTGTGTGATGTTCTTGTTTAGCTGGCATTGTCTGCTGGAATGTTAAGATGGCAGGTAAACTGTTCAGAAGCTGCTTGTATCCGTCTAGCTTGCTCATTCAGCCGTCCTGCCGAAAAACAAAAGCAAAGCTTCGTTGGTTTCTTTTTGGAACAAGTTTCGTAGTTTCCTGAGCACAGTGCCCAGGAATGCACGACTCGTTGCATTGCCGCTGAAAGCACATCCAGGATTATGTGATGTAGATTCATCATATTTGCCCGATTATACAAAGTTTGACCACAGTAGGATAGTGAAGATGGTGGGTTTGTAATAACAAGGTGTTGTGTTAACCATTGTTACAAAAAGCTCCATATCGGTGCAAGTCAGTTTGCCTGAGAGTGCTTGTATTACAAAGTCTGAACAGATAACAGGCAAACCCAGCAATAAAAAAACAAAAGTCTTCATTGTATGAAGGCATGGTGGTGCATGCTGTGATGGCGATTTGGATATTTAAAGTACATGGACGTGTTTGCAAGCTTTAAACGTTGTGAAACCATGACCACATTGTCACATATCCCATTGATGCCGAGGCGGATAATTTGGTGAACTTCCTTTTGAACGTGCCTCTTCGTGACCTGGGGTTGGGTCTGGCCCATCGCGAAGAGAATTTGACAGAGGAGCTTGTGCTGGAAGAAACCGAAGGTTACAGCTTGCAGGCACTTAAGGTAAAACACATTCTTTCGTGGTTCTGATGTTGAGATCGTACGCATTAGACAAAAGGAGCCACATACTAAATGAGGAGATGAAGATATTTTTTCATGTTTAACAAAATAAATAAAGAAATAAAGAAAAGATTGTGAAGAAGACATGAATTGTCCTGTTTAGCATTCATCTGAAAGGTTGACTCATTCTGCAGAGAACCTGAGTCCAAATCCCATACACCATATGTGTGTTGTCCATCGTCTACCAATGTGCATGTTATTCTTGTTGAAGTACAGCAATATCAACGAATGTCTTTGTCCTTCATATGATTTCCATACAAGTTCCACAATGAGCACTGGATCGATATATTGTTGCTGTTCTGCAAAACCACATTCCATCTAAGGCAATGGCACCCAACATACAGTGATCCCCAAGTTATTTTGTTCGTCTTCATGCAGTCAGACCTTCCCCTCATGTCGAGTGGGTTAACGGGACGAAGTGCATTGCGTGGGTGTAATAGCTAGGTCTATTAACTACATCTCTGTCTTCTATTCCAACCCTTTCCTTTTAGCCATGGTACAAATCAAGCAAGCAAGCAAACACACCACGATATGAATAGCAAACACACCACGCAGCCTCCAGTGGGAGAATCAACATAAGAACAAACACACTATATGGCACGTGCATGGCGCACCATTTCATTCAAATCTGTGCACCAGTTTCCAATGGCATCTCACCTTGCTCACCCCTCGCTCACCAAAAACCCACCACTTTGACCGCCGACACCTCCCGCACACAGGAAAAAATGTTCCCGCACCTCGTACCTCTGTATTGATACAATTCGCCGCTAAACAGAGGCTTGCTGCTCGGACCGCGTGATGCGGGGATGAGCAATGGATGTTAATGGCACCGGCCGCATCTTGCCAGGAATGATCCAGGTGAGCATGCGGGATTGATGCAGCCCTCGTCCAGTCGCCAGGGCGTGGCAGGATGGACGGTGAGGAGGGGTCCTGGGAAGAGCAATCCAGGAGTTTGGTATGGAGCTCTGGGCCGTGTCACGCCAAATATGTGAATGAGACCACTTCCGACCCCAGGAGCCTGGAAGGGCGTGGCTAGGGCCGCTGTGGCCCAATAGAGAAGCAGGATTTGGGTCACAGCACGTTGCTTTGGGTCGTCACGGCACCCTTCGCCCGGGATTTATAAAAAGCGCATCGCGGAGCCACTCGCCCTCTTCTTCACCTCTCTGCTTTGCCCTCTTCTTCAATGCTCCTCGTTGCCTCTGCCCATCGCTGGCTCTTCATTGCCTCTGCCCATCACTGGCTCTTCACTCGTTGGTGTGCGACTGAGATGTGCTTATTCCAGAGGACAAGTGCGGAGCGCATGTTGCCACGAGCCCCAGCAAAGTGACTAAGCCGGAGATAACACACCAACTCTTGTGGTGGGAATGCTCAAGTGGAGCGTCCCACGGAGGTACACGCTTAATGAGCAGACCTGTGCACGACTAGGTTAGGGATCTTTTGCCTCATGCATCTTCTCTCCTCTGTCTCACTTTCCACCCCTCTATATCGTCCCCTTTGGATGCACAAAAGAGCATCCATTAGTGACTCACAATCACAGTTTCCTCTGGCATGACACCGCACCCCTCCCCCCCCCATGTTTCCCTACACCACACCTCCCACTCCCACACCTTAGACACCAGTATTTCTCCCTCCTACTTCCCCCAAAGCCTACTGGGTTGCATTGGTCGGCTGACCGCGCCAGGTATTGCGAGGCCGTTAGTCCTCATCTGCTCTCTTTCTTTCTGGCTATCTAATCTTCCTCGGGTTTGTGTATGTGTATGTGATGACGCCTGTCGTACCATAAATTAAGATTGTAGAAGTTCAAAGAGGATAAGTCTGCTCTGTGTCTGCTTTTGTAAATTGCTTGCCTTTTGCCGCACCCCACAAATTCCTTGCTATCCCTGCTGTAAATACCAATAAACCCAATTAACTGGGCCATGTACTTTTCATTGCTTGATTGTAAATGAATGCTTGCACAGAAATGTTCCCAGCTTGTTTTCATGTTTTCCTTCATTGGTCCAGCATGGTCCGTATCCTAGCCAAGCCAGTACATTATTCCCCAACGATCTGTTTTTCTAGTTGGTACGTCCTTGGGTAGTTACGCTCGGCTGCATCTGATCCGCTAAGGTGATCCGGTTTGAACAAGGCGTACTGAGGACGTGTCTCCCAGTAATTAGATAACGTGGCCATGAGGTAAATGCTATTTATTAGATGGAGGAGCCTAAGTCGCATGGTTGAGTTATTGGCGTTCACGGTCAATTAGCGACCCGTGCGTCACGAAGTTATTCGTGTGCGATGGCCTGCGATTCCGGAGAGGATGGTGGGAACCTGAGGTAGCTTCCCCGCCCCCCTCCCCCCCCCCCCTCGTGGTCTTCTCACCCCGACCCTGGGTCCGCAACAATATATACTGTATATGTGTATATATATATATATATATGTATATATATATATTGTTGCAGGTCTGACGGTTCAGGTTAACCCCCCCCCCCCAACCAAATTTCAGCGGTAAACACAGTCAGCCCGGATAGCCAAGCGGTTTTCCTTAGGAGGTAGATACGTTGATCCTTGGAGATTATAAGACGCATGGGATGGGTGGGGCGCGCGGAACTGATGGAGCGATGGAGGCACAAATGAATGCACAGCGCAGGCAGTTTATACTCGAACCCCATGACAAATACATGGACATCTCAACTTAAAATATACGCGGGAATTTATTGACAATATAAATATTTACAAGGGAATAATGCAGTGTAATAATACGTGAGGTAAACGAAAGTCTAAATCGAGGCGCCTTTAAACCCACACTTAAATACAGATAAGGGGAAATGAAATAAAAGGAAATCCTTCCTTTATTCTGGCACTTAGCTTGGTCCAGATATGGTCGTTGTGGAACTTGAAATTGAGGTGCTTCATCCTGCATGTGTAGACGCACCCAAAATATGGTGCCGAGCCGCTCTCTCGCAGCGGGAACGTTTGTCAGGCAACTCGTGAGTGGTAATCAACACCAAGGCTAACCGACGGTCGTGCAGCTTCTTCGTCCATCGTGCTTGCCGATACACAGCACTCTGCAGAATGGTGGGGTCCTCTTTGGTGACATACACGGAGCTTCGAGGTCCGTCTCCCATGACCCAACCAAGAACCAATGGCCAGCATCTTGCTTCACCACGCGAGTCAATTAGCCTCAACACAAATACGAGAATTGTGTTGTCTTCTTCATGCGTCCAAGGAAAGCCAGCCATAATGCCCTGTCCTTCGAGGCCATCTCCTACATACGTTCTCTCTCGACTCCGTGCGTCCCTTACACCGAACTCGTCCAACTAAGCCACCAACCTCTTCGCTTCTCTCCTTGACGTCACGCTGAACAACCGTTCCACCTCTGGGGAATGGCTTGCTCGCATGAAAACCCGGGAAGGCGGGGCCTCTGCCTGCTTGGCACGCCTTGCTCGCTTGTTATCGTTGTGGTCATTGTAAAAATGCACTTCCTTCATGGTTGGCTTGGAAATGCAAAAACGTAGGAATAGGTCACAGTTGGCAATCACATACTAGGGGAACTTATCCTTCATCACTATCTAATTAATACCGCACCACCCCACCCCCCACCCCCGTGTGGTGAGACATAACACTTAAGCTCACAGTTTCCATACTTAATTACATTGAGACGTCTCCCACATGTCCACGTACCAAACAACTCTATACGAATTTTTCTTTACTATTAAATTCCTCGATCTATCCCCACAACCCAAACTATATATATATATATATATATATATCTATATATATATATATATCTATATATATCTATATATATATATATATATCTATATATATATATATATATACATATATATATATATATATATACATATATATATATATATATATATATATATATATATATATATATATTGTTGCGAATTCGCGTGCGAGCGGGGCCACGTAACTCGAATCGCGGCACGTCGCCCATCGGACGGACAATTCCGTCATGACCCTCTCGGACTAACGCCGGGAACTAGTCACGGGTGGGCCTTTCGGCCTCACCACGATCGTGCCAATCGCCCCCCCCCCCCCGCGTGGGATAGGGTTGTTCGCCAAATTCGACCTACCTAAGTACCCACACGGAGGGTAGACCGGGCGATCGCACCTCGCCGCAGGTCGACTTCGGACACGGGCCACTTTAAGCGACCCGTTCCGTACTATCGGGATAACCGAGCGGTGTTATCATCAACCTCGACGGTTCCGATTAATTGTCGGGCGTATTTTGCCCACTACCAACCCTTTACGTGAAGTAAGATGGAGATTCAATTAAAGAAAAGACGAAGCGAAACGGGAAAAACAGTTCAACATAAGGCACATTTATTCCGCGGCAAACGGAAAGCACACATATACAATTACAACAATTATGCACCAAAAGCAAATGTAAAAGAAACACAACAATTATGCACCAAAAGCAAATGTAAAAGAAACACAACAATTATGCACCAAAAGCAATTGCAACAAAAGAAACACAATGCAGATCTACTACCGACTACGGGAGCACACGGCAACACTTACACAGTTTTACTTTACAGACGGCGCCGACAACACATATACTCAAAAGCAAAAGAAAAAGGGGCCACCCTCTATTACAAGGGGGCAGACGTGATCTGTGGGCGCGAGACCGGGCAGAGCCAACCCGTCTTGTGATGAGCCGCAAAATGGCGGCGGCGCCCCGACTCCGCGCTCCTCCGCGGGCCTCGCTGGCACTGCCTGGAATGGGGTAGGAACGGGGCCCCCTTTTCGCACTATCTCAGCGCGGGGGGGGGGAAACGGGGGGGGGTTGTTGATGCTCTGGGGAAAGAGGATAGCTGGCTTGCTTGGGTCCCGCGACGAGCGACTCCACTGCGCCTCGACCGCGTTCCCGGCTTCTCCTCTCTGCAGCTCCCCGACAGACTCCGAACCCCGACAGACCGACTCTCCTCCAGACCCGTCTCGACTGCTGCTGCCACACTTCGCCGCCGCCACAACTCGCCCGAGCCCGAAACAGAAACTCCCTACTGACTCAATTCGCCCTGCGCTCGGCGCTTTATAGTGCGACAGGAGAACCCACATGCAGATTTTTGGATCAGGATGGGCTCGGGGGCGAAGCCACGCTCGCCCATTGGACGGAGGAAAAGTGGGCGTGAATCATTCCTGATCCGCGAACTTGCAGATATCGATTCTACTCCGACGCACCTGGAGGCGGGGCCAAATCGCTCCGCGCTTAATGATTGGAGGGATCGGAAGTGGGCGTGAATCATTCCTGATCCGACTTCCCCTTGGAAAGGCCGCTTTTTGCACCCGCTGCTCGGCGCGCGCCCCGCACGAGGCCAGGACAGCCTGACGCTCGGCGTTCACAAGCGGCGCGGGAATGGCGGCAGGAGGAGGAGAGGTGAAGGTGGTGGAGGGTTTATTGTGGCGATGATGGCCATGGCGACGCTTGGAATGGCGGTGATGCGATGGTTGCGAGAGCGAGTTGTGAAGGTAAAGGCCATGGCTGTTGGCGTTGTTGTTGTTGTAAAGCGGCGTTGCGCTCGGTGGTTGTGTGATGGAGGTTGAGACGTGGTTGGTTCAAAATAAAGATAGAACAGAAAAACGGCTATCTTAAAGGGTCGCAGCCCGAATGAATGACATTTATTCCCTCTAAACAACGGGTTTGGGGCTAACTACACATGTACTTACAGAGATATCTCACCTCCGGGACCTGAATGGTGGTTTGCGAATTTCCTCAACCACAACAATATATATATATATATATATATATATATATATATATATATATATATATATATATATATATATATATA
>NC_140970.1:18244299-18304299 GCF_056783735.1 Eptatretus burgeri
TGCTGAATGTTATTTTGAACTATAGACTTTGTCCATTGTGTAGGTGAGAATGATAAAGCACAATTATAATTAATAACCTCAGGGCCCTGGAGATGGAAGATGAACTGGACCAGTGTGCAGCATCAGATAAACCAACAATACCATCGAAAGAGCTCTTGGCTCGACTTGGCCAAATCGAGCCACACTTGGATGCTGGCAAGGCATGCTGGGAAGAAGCCACTTTACGCCTACGGAGGATTGTGGGAGTCAAGCCGACTGGTGATGTCATACACATCTTGTTTTGCATTGTTAAAATTCTCATGGTGATTGATTCATGCATTTTTTGTCTTGACAAATAAATATCTCGCCAATAAGCAACAAGACCTATCAGATTCCTGTGTGCGCACAGAATCTGAGCAAACGAAGAACTTGACTACCAAACAAAATAATCAGCCACCAACACGGACCACAAATATCGTTGCTGAACGCAATCCTATCCCGGAAGATGAGGTACAGAACGCTGAAAAAACATCTGAAAATTGTAGGATAAAAGATGCCATACTTTTCTTGCTTGAATTTCCATTTGAGTCTGTTTATCCATGGTTGGTTTGCACAGTTAGTTTCACACTCTTTATCCATCTATCTTCCAACAGGCAAAAGCTTTTAGTTTAGAAATGATAGCAAAAATGCAATGATGAAGTTAAGAAGTATTGCGAAGTACTGTACATTTAATAATAATCAAGAGAACTGTTCTTCTTTAGCCCGTCCCCCCACGCATTGGAAGAGGGGGTGTACGCATTGGAAGAGGGGGTGTTGTTGTTGTTGTGTGTGTGCGTGCGTGTGCGTGTGCGTGCGTGTGTGTGTGTGTGCGTGTGTGTGCGTGTGTGTGTGTGTGTGTGTGTGTGTGTGTGTGTGTGTGTGTGTGTGTGTGTGTGTGTGTGTGTGTGTGTGTGTGTGTGTGTGTGTGTGTGTGTGTGTGTGTGTGTGTGTGTCCGTCCATAATCTTTTTACCATTTGAGCTTTTGTCAGCAAATTTTCAACAAAGCTCTATGATGAGAATATGGAGAAGACAAATTAATAATTTTGTTAAAGTAATTTTCATTATTACTTATTATTCAACCCTTTTTGGCCTTTTTTTGCTCGATTATTTTTTAATATTTTTTTTTTTTTGTCTCAGCAACCACTTCTCTGATTGACACAATTTTCATGGAAGGAGCGACCCCCCCCCCCACCCCCTAATGATGAATATTTTTTTATGATGTATGTGACGTCATAGGTCACGATGTATGGAAGCCATCTTGGATTAAATGCAAAAAATTAGAACATTATATCTCTGAAACCCCTGATCGCAAAAATTTGAAACTTGGCACATCTAATTCTATTCCCAATGGGGAGTAAAGGATTGTAAGGATGACGTCATCGGTGAAGTGGTAGATCAGCCATAAATGTTTTCATCAAAATCCATGTTTACTATTGAGATTCAGTGTGTATGTCCATGCCGTAACATTTTTACCAATTGAGCTTTTGTCAACAAATCTTTCTTATGAGATTGTGGAGAACACCAGTGAATGAAATGTACAAATTTTTTTAACTGTCATTTTCACCAAGTTTAGTTCAAGTACAAAGCAGACAGCCTTTGCATTTTCAGATGCTTTCTAGTTTTTGTTGCAATTGATTAAATGATTGTCCTACTATTTAACTGTACTCTAATGGCTGCAGTGGAAGTACATTAGGATACCTTTTCCTCCCAGCATTCTCTTGGATCACAATAACAGCGATTGATACACACGTTCAGTGTTCTTGGAGAACCACCTATCATGGCTGTCATTTCTTTTCCTCTTTATTCAGGAGTTTGAGGCATTGGTTGAACTCGGCGATGAAGGAGAGGATAGAGGCTGCAAATCTCGTGGGGATCGTCGGGAGACTTTGGCAGAAGAGAAGGAGAGGGAGCGCCAGGAGCGAGAGGAAGCGAGACGAATGCTTCAAGAACTTCGTTCGGTGCTGGGTTCAAGGACGTCACAAGAAGAAAGAAGCATTAGAAATCAGTTGCTCTATCCTGCAACAATGTCTGTTGTGCATCCATCTAAGCCTGGTGAGTGATTAGTGCTATGTGGTTCTGTCCAGGTCACTCTCTTCATGTGATATCTCCATAGTATTTTTTTCCTGTGTCCATTAGGGCGAGAAAACAAAGAATCCAGGGTGGAGCTGATGAAAGAAAGCTGTGAGTTGAAGACTGACTCTGAAAACATGGAGAGAACGGACAGTAATGAGGAAGTGCTCCACATTGAAGATGAAGACGGGGAGGAAAAGCCATTGCAGGACATGTACATAGTGACCAAAGATCATGGATGTGAAATGGACATGGCAAATAAACCAGACAGGAGCCTTGACGATGTAGAAATGTCCAGAAGGATGGATTGGAACCGCAAAGGGATGGCATTAACAGTGACAGGTGATGGGAAAGAACATAATGGGAAACCTGAGAAGAATGATGTGGAACATGAAGGAGTAGATATGTTAGCAATAAAATATCATAAGAACAAGGTACAGGAGGGTGAGTTGCAGCCTTTGGAGAAAAGATATCCAGGTTTTCTGGTTACAAGCACAGAAGGTCACAAAGAAGTATATAATCAGGAGCAAATATCAATCAGTGAGTATAAAGGTATGCACTTTGCCTCAGTATTGGCTGCTCAGGCTGTGGCACATTCACATGTGATTGGAGCATTGCATGAACAGACGTTCGGAGATGATAATGACGATTCTGAGAGCGATGCGGTGGGTCTCGTGGACAATGAGGAATTATGACATCACTGGTCTTGCCATGGCAGAAGAAACTAGAAGACTTGTCATGGCAATAACGCATGTAGCATTCATGAGTGTATTTTCCATACAGGTTCCATGACAGATGTGTACAGTAGTTGTTGCAAAAAAAATGTGCAATAAAATTTTACCTTATGATTATGTACAAACACTTAAAAAGTTTGTGTCTGACGATCGTAAGAATTCCTCATCTTCCGAGGTTGATCAATTTTCGAATTGACTGCTGTTAGCTCACATTGACTGCTGCTTTTAACATTTGGCTCAATCTACTATTTTTAAAGTGCACTGTGGGATGCTTAATATGGGACAGTCGGCTTAGCATTGCCTCTGAAAGACGGCAATGTATTTCAATCTAATGAAGTAGAGGGCTGGTTACATTACATTTGTATTGTGACTGTTTGTGGAATGCTATATTCTTTTCTTTTAAGGTTGGAAAAACCTGCTCTGGCCACACTGATAATATGCTGCTTGAGTATCATGTGCAGGTGCAAACTTCAGTTATACCTTTTCTGGAGTACTTATCACCATGATGGATGGAAAACATCCCCTCTCCCAAACGATTTATCATGCAGACTTCCTTTTTTTTGTACACAAAAGTCTAGACTCGTGGAAGAGTGAGGTGACAGAAGGGAGGATGCAATGTACTGACAGCTGGCCAGTGGGAGGAGCAGCATCTGCCATGCATGGTGTTCGATCTGACTATAAGATCCCAAGATGTCCTTCCCCCAGGCAAGTCGAACGAAGCCCTCCCATAACCCAACCTTTTTCCTTTCTTAGAGTCTGGACCACATGCAAGGGGATGAATGAACGGGAGAAGAAAGAGTTGAGGGTGGATTGATTACCTGCAAGTAAAAGGGTGGGTTAGGCGACAGTTTGTGTAGTTGGAATAGATCATGGGTCAGAGTGGATGATGACCTAAGGTGGTGATGCTTTACCAACTTGAAGCCTTGAAGGGCAGCGTGGAATTAAACAGACTTGAGAAGGCACTTTCACAAGCAAAAGGAATAAGGGAGTGTAGGTGAGCAATAAGCCTGGAATTTGAGTTTCACAAGGAGGTTATGGTAAAAGCACATGTGACCTTGAGGGAATGGAGAGGGAAGAATGTGTAGAGGGAGCAACACAGGAGGAGAGGCATTAGGAAACAGAGGACACTAACCTGTCTGCAATGAGAGCACTAGGCCCTGTGCTTCTGCTCTGAGTTCCAAAGAGAGCCATTGGTTAGTATCAAAATCTTACCTAAAGATTTGTAAACTAAAGATTAGCAAGCTTTAATTTTTCAGGAAAACGCTTTTTCAAAATACAGTGGAAATTTTATATATAGTAGTTTTAAGCCATCGAAAAACCATTTGTAGTCAAAATAATCCATACTCTCAAAAATGTGAGAACCACAGAGTGAAAAATGCATTTAAGCACAACTTGAAAGTTTGTTAAACGCTGAGAAAGTCCATCATTTCAGGTGACATGCTGCTGGCACTGTAGACCACTGTACTTGAGACCACGAGACAATTTTAATTGAGCTTCTGCCAGCACCTTGGCCAAATTTCTAAATTACTGCTCTAATCTACAGATACTGCATCAATGGCACAATCATGCCCCCATTAAAAAAATTAGAGGCAAACTCACAGATACGTACTACACACGATAGAAGATTATTTTATGCATTTTGTATTTCCAACTGCTGTTTCTTTTATCTGTAGAGACATTATATGATGCAGAACTATTTTTTATGTTATGAAAATTAGAATTTCTGTATTTGTGATGTTTTTATTTGATGTATTGGTATGGTTGATTGGTAACTTGTTTTATGGCCTTATGGGACTTAGCAATAAGTACATGCATGATGACTATTGTTTTCTCCGAGAATCGTTTTGTATATACAAACTAAACATTTGGTATGTGCAAAAACAAACTTCAATCAAGCGAATATACCATACTCTTGATAGAGTGTCAGTGCTGCTGAAGCAGTTCCTCTACAAAGGATATGTTAGGTTGTTTGCCATTGCCTTCCAAGCAATTAACCATGGCAGGAGTTTGTTCAAGGTGCCGGCGACAACTTGCCAATTCTTTGCAAAAAACAACGCAGGATCTTTAACCTTCACCAACGACGGGTGCTGGCAGATGGGTCCCCCGGATTAACATCTATCTGATGGGCGGCACGCACTGATTTAATGCCCAACATGCATAACACAAGGATGACATTTTATTGCTGGGCCGAGATTCTAACGCAGGCTGGATGGCTCAGTGGCGAGTACACAGAGTTTGTACTGACATATCAGATACTGTAAACAACAAGCTCCTTAGACGTTAGAATAAAAAGAAAGAACTTGAATCATCATCAAGTCACTCTGCACAATTATTTATTTATTTTTAGAATAGAAACCATTTTTATTTCAAATTGGGTAACTTATTTACTATTTTAGTGCTCTGAACTTTTATAAGCTGCAATATTTTATTCCAAGCAAACAAAATTTTAAATTTATTGACTATCAAATGAATTTATTACAAAGTGAAGAAAGTTCGAATGGAATATTCATAAATTCACAGATATATTGTTACGAATCTGGAAGCCTTGTGCACACAGACAGACAGCCGTCCCCGTAGCTTAGTTATTTCGATAAGTGTGTGTTTCTAGTTAGGGCCCCCTACCTGTGTCTAATGGGAATTACATACATGCGCTGTGAGTTATTTTTATAGTTAGGATTTTTACATCCACACCATCTTCGCTCTCACAGCAACAACACTCTGCTCACGCTATTCTTCGCACATGTGTAGGCGGAGTCTAACATAGGCATGGAGTCCCTCCTTAGCCAATCGGCAAAGAGCGGGCGTCTCACCCTCCCCGTTTGACTCAACACGATCACCATTAAGCACGTGGCCAGAGGTGAGGAGGTGGGCGGAGCCACAAACGCCTCCACTCGGAACTCCGCCCAGAAGGGTGGGAGTTGCACCGCCTACTGTGTGTCTGTCCAATGGACGATGGCCAGGGAATCGCGCGATGGTTCCGGCCAATCAAGAGGTGAGTGGTCAGGGAAAGAGGCCTCTCCCTCCTCAAGAGAAAGGTTGTGATTTTTGGACGAACGGGGGAGATTGATCTCGTCCTGTCGCTGGAGTCTGGTGCTACGTCTTCTCGAGCGGGTGTTCTGGCGCTCTGCTCGTCCCATCGCTGGTGCTGGTCGGGTCTCTCTCGTCGCTGGCGCTTCTCTGCCCTCGTCTCGTCGCTGGCTCTGGGCTCGTCGCGGCGATCCCTCACCTTGTCTCGCCGCCGCTGGATTCGGCTACCCTGGTCCGTTCTTTGCAGACTGGTGCTCCAGGAAGGTGCGGACGTCGAGCCACGCGAACACGGCCAGGTAGCCAGCCACGTTCTCGTCCCTCAGCTCGACTTCCCTCCAAGCTGAAGGGATAATAAAGACCATTTTAGGTCCCTTTCTTTTGGGTGTGCGTCTGTTTGCGGGCCCGTCTTTAAGTAGAAACTGGATAAGTGCTTTTGCTTTTACATTGCATTTCATTTCTTATAATCGGATAACTCTGCTCCTTGCATGCTTCCCCCTTACCCCCATTAAAAATAAATCCCCTGTTAAATGTTTCAGCTCGTTTCTGTGTTTCTTTCATTGGCTTAGCACGGTGCATGTTGGGAAATTGGGAAGCGGCAAATTGTACATTTGGACCGACGGGACCTCGGTAACCATCCACTCAGGTTACGCACGGGTCGAGCACGCATATGGCTCATCCCGTACGAGTGCCATCGAGGGTGTGAATTCTCAGTAGCTCGCCACGTAGGCCTCGAGGTATTATGAAGTTTGGTAAATAACCCTGTCCCACATGGTTGATTTATTGACGATTCACGGTCCTGTACGGGACCCGTACCCTCGGAGTTTTCCGAAAGGTACGATCTAGATTCTGGGTGTTCGGTAGTCAACCCTCCTGCTCCACCTAGCGGTCGTGCTCGCAACCGACGCCCGGCTCCACAACAATATTTATGGAACTTTTTTTGGAAAAATAAATCTTACACTTGACCCACAACATTCCCGTTCTGAGTTCATGTCTCTATCATTACAAATATTTTGAATTTCAATGAATTGAGAGCTTTCAAAATTGTGTGATTTGAGGATTTTCTGTTTGCTTATTTTAGGAAGATAAAGCCAAACACAGAAGTTTTTTTGTTAAAATGTTAAAACTGCACCAGCAACAGGCATTAAAAAAAAAAAAAACAGGAACATGCATTTAAGGAAATAGAGGATATCAGATTGGAGGAGTTGGGGTTGAAATCACTGATTGGGGTCAGGAGTTGCTTCACCCAGACTCTCGTTTGTAGATTGGTTGCAAAGGAAGAAAAAGAAAAACATGCAGAGGGTAAACACTTAACTGATAGTAAGCAAGGTAAAATATTTGTCAAAGAGTAGGAAGAAGATAGGAGCTGGCAAGACAACATCGAGATATGCACACTCGCCTCCGGGCTGTCTCGTCTCAGTTAGAATCTCGACCCAACTATAAACGTGTTTTGCATGCAGGTCGAGGCATTGATGTGTGCACCATCCATCAGAAGGATGTGAAGCCAGGAGAGGCGTCTGCCAGTACTGGTTGTTGGTGGCGTTAAATATGTCACGGTGTCTTTCACAAACAGTAGGTGAGTTATGGCCGGCACCCTGGCTCAATTTCAAATTCCTGCCACCCTCTGTCCTGTGTTGTATCCTGTGTTGGAGTGGTGACCCATTCAGTTTCGTCTTTTTTTGGTGTAAATAGCCCATCTCGTGTGCGTGTGTGTGTGTGTGTGTGTGTGTGTGTGTGTGTGTGTGTGTGTGTGTGTGTGTGTGTGTGTGTGTGTGTGTGTGTGTGTGTGTGTGTGTGTGTGTGTGTGTGTGTGTGTGTGTGTGTGTGTGTGTGTAGAACTTTGTCATCAAATTTTCAACAAACATTTACTGTGAGAATATGGAGAAAAATAATTAATGATTGTGTCAAAGGGCAAAGTCAGAGTAATTATAAATAGCCCTTATTAGTCCAGCCACAGCACATCAAGTGTGAGACCGGGTTTTTGTTTTTTTTTTGTTTTGCCTTGGAGACGAATTCCAGGAGTGTGGTGACTCAGGGAAAAGTGTGATATTTCTCAGCAAGTAAAATGATGAAAAGTGTTCAGGGCTTCTTTGGTAACCTCAAATTGATAATAATAATAATGGTATGTAATGATAATAGCAATGGTACATACAGTGCCTATAGAAAGTCCACACCCCCTTTCAAAATTTTCACCTTTTGCTGCCTTATAGTCGAGAATTCAATTGTATTAAATGAGACTTTTTCCACCTTTATTTACACAACGTAACCCACAACTTCCAAGTGAAAAACAACTTCTACAAATTTCAGAAAATTAATTTAAAATACAAAACTAGAATATCTTGGTTGGATAAGTAGCCACCCCCCAGAGTTAATACTTGGTGGAAGCACCTTAGACAGCAATTACAGCTGGGAGTCTGTTCAGATAGGTCTCTACCAACTTTACATACCTTGATTGGGCAATATTTGCCCATTCTTCTGTACAAAACTGTTCAAGCTCAGTCAAGTTGCATGGGAAGCATTGATCGACAGCAATCTTCAAGTCATGCCATAGATTTTCGATTGGATTTAGGTCGAGGCTCTGACTGGTCCACTCAAGCATTTATGTTTTTGTTCCTTAGCCACTCCAGTGTAGCTTTGGCTGTGTGATTCGGGTCATTGTCATGCTGAAAGGTGAACTTCCATCCCAATTTCAGCTTTCTTGCAGAGGACAGCAGGTTTTCCTCAAGGATATTTCTGCAGTTTGCTCCATCTATTTTCCCTTCTGTCCTGACAAGTGCCCCAGTCCCTGCTGATGAGAAACATCCCCATATCATGATGCTGCCATCACTATGCTTCACATTGGGGATGGTGTTCTTTGGGTGATGTGCTGTGTTGGGTTTGTGCCAAACGTAACGTTTTGCATTTTGGCCAAAAAGTTCCATCTTGGTTTTGTCAGACCAAAGAACTTTTAACCACATGGCTTCATAATCTCCCAAGTGGTTTTTGTGCAAACCTCAAACGGGACTCAAGGTGGGCTTTTTGAGTAATGGCTTCCTTCTTGCCATCCCACAATACACGCCAGACTTGTGGAATGCGTGGGATATTGTCACATGCACACAGTGACCAGTCTTTGCCATAAAGGCCTGCAGCTCTTTCTAAGTTGCCATTGGCCTCTTGATGGCCTCACTGATCAGTCTCCTCCTTGCTTGGTCATCCAGTTTGGAGGGACGGCCTTATTTAGGCAGGGTATTGGTGGAACCATATGCCTTCCACTTCCTAATGATGGTCTTGACTGTGCTCCAAGGTTATTTGAGACCTTTGAAATATTTTTTATGACCATCCCCCTGATCTGTGCCTTTCCATAACTTTATCCTGGAGGTCTTTTGAAATCTCCTTCTTCCTCATGGTTAAGTCTTTGCTGTGAAATGCACTACCCAGCAGAGGAAACCTAAAGGAACAGCTAATTATATTCTGCAATAATCACAATCACTGCAATTTAACACAGGTGGAGGCCAATTAACTTGGTGTGTGATTTTTAAGGCAATTGGTTACGCCTAAGCTAATTTACAATTGCTATTATAATGGGGTGGATACTTATCAAACCAAGATATTCTTGTTTTGTATTTTTAATTACTGTTCTGAAATTTGTGTAAGTTGTTTTTCACTTGGAAGTTGTGGGTTACGTTGTGTAAATAAAGGTCAAAAAAGTCTCATTTAATGTAATTTAATTCCAGGCTCCAAGGCAACAAAAGGTGAAAATTTTGAGAGGGTGTAGTTTGGCCTTGTAATGATAATAATGATCATGATAATCACACATGATGATAGTGATGATTATGGAAGATGACAATAATGGTAGATAATTAAAGTGATAATGGTGCATAATGATAGTGATAATTGCATTAGTTCTTTAGTTCTTGTGCATTAGTTCTTTCATCCCCTCTTCCTGTGCAGGCTGGAGTTCCTCAAGGTAGCGTTCTGGGCCCTGTTCTTTTTCTGGTTTTCATCAATGATCTCTCGGACTCTCTGGAAAATCCTCTATTTCTCTTTGCCGATGACTCCACCCTCTGCCGTACCATCTGTCATCCCTCAGACCGGCAAGCAGCAGCTTCTTCGCTCACTGCAGATCTGGATAAAATCACAAACTGGTCCAACACGTGGAACATGTCTTTCAATCCACACAAATCTCACACTCTCACTATGTCTCTTCGAAAGGACCGTTTACAAAACCCCCCCATCCACTTTCTCAACAATCCTCTGGAAGAAGTCTTTTCTTTCAAGCTTCTGGGTCTCACTATCTGCCATGGCCTTTCCTGGGAAAGTCACATTTCCAACCTTGCCTCAAAAGCCAGTCGCCGACTGGGAATCCTCCGTCGTGCTAAGTCCTTCCTCGGCCCTCTTGAGCTCCTGACTACTTACAAAGCTTTTGTCCGTAGCCTGATGGAGTACTGCTCTCCCCTCTGGGCTGGTGCTCCTGCCTCCCACCTTTCTCGACTTCACGCTGTCGAAACCAGGGCTTTTAAGATCATTGGCATCTCCCGCAATGAAGCTGAGTCTTTGGGCCTCTCACTCAATCACCGCAGGTTGGTCGGTGGTCTTTCTGTCTTCTACCGACTCCTCTCCAGCCTTGCCCCCCTGCTCTCTCTGCGATTTGTCCCAACCACATTTCCACAGGGCGCTCAAGGTCCGCCAACAACCCCCTTCTGGTAAAACTACCAAAATCACGAATCACTGCTCATCTTCACTCTTTCATTCCTCTTTTTTCCCGCCTTTGGAATAAACTTCCTCACTCTATTCTTTCCCATTCTTCCCTCCAGGCTTTCAAAACAGCTGTTCACCACCACCTCTTATCTTCCCCCATCCAAATCCTCGATCTTTTCTACCCCCGATAATCCACCCAAGCCCACTTCCTTCAATTCTCCTGCTTTCCTTCCTGAAAGTCCCTGTAATGTCCATCTTCTCCTCGCCATGTTCCCCGTCCCATCCCCATCCCTCTCCCTTCCACAGTTCACCTGTGTCTGTTCCCCAATGTTTTGTCCCTTCCACTCCCACCCCTCTTGTCTCATGCCTCCTTGCTGTGAGTTGTGTGTTAGCTCTCATACGAGCCTCGACCAAGGTATACAAAAAAAAAAAAAAAATAAAATAAAAAAAATTATAATGGTAGATAATGTTATTGATAATAACCTTCTCCTTCTTTTCCCTTCATAAGAGGAGAGGATGAAAATGTACATTGTGATAATGGTATGTAAGTATTGTGATCATGGTGCATAAAAATGATCATGGTTCATCTCGTGACAATGATAATAGGGTTGGGCATACAACCATACTTTTTTTGAAAGGAGTGTTTTTATGGCCAAATTTCACGCTAATCAGGAATCCGTTGAAATTTTTGACATGGGATGATGTCTTAGGTTGGTAAAATTCAAAATGGCCACCAAATTTACCCACTTTTCAGGTAAAATTTGATAATTATGGCTTACTCGGGCATGTAATAAATTTTTGACCTAGGATGATGTCTTAGTAAGACATCATCCTTGGTCAAAAATTTCAACGGATTCGTGATCAGCGTGAAAAACAGCCATAAAAAACACTCCTTTCAACGGGACAACAGTGAAAAAGTCGATGTGTGCCCAACCCTAATGATAATGGTACAAATAGTGATAATAATGATGGCAGATAATGAGAGTGATTATGGTAATGGTACATACTGATACTGACAATGACTTTCTTCTCCTTCTCTTCCATTTATAAGGGGTGATGATTATAATGGGACAAAATGATAAAGGTATATGATGATAATGGTACATAACAACAATGGTGATAATAATAATGGTATATGATGATAATAGTACATAACAACAATGGTATATAACAGTGATAATGATAATGGTATATTATGATAGTGATAATGATAATCTATACTAATGAATGCCAGTGTGTGTCCATCCATCTCCTCCATTACTCCAAAACCATGAAACCGAGTCGCTCCAAACTTTGCATCCATACTAAGGAAACTCCAAGGCAGTGCATGAATGAAAATTCAGTGTTTGGGTTAATTTAAACACCCCCTTTGAAGATAATTTAGGGAAGATAATTTGGACATCACAAAAAAACAAAATAGGCCTTACCAAGATGGCAGCCTGCCATCTTGGTCATCCCTCTGTCAGCTCTCAAGAGTCTTAAGCAGCCATGTTTTTTGGCCTGCTCAACAATGCCTTGGCTTGTAACAGGCTGCAACAATTTTGTAATGATAAAGTTTTTTTTTCCACTTTCCTCACATATCATTAAATGCCCGACCATCATACCTACAAATCACTGGATACATTGCAATGCTTATAAACGCCTGGAGATACCAGCGTTCATGGCTTTATTTCATTTCTACAAATGCCTTAACCTCGAGAATCTCTTAAATTAAGCCGAATTCCAAAATCTAAGCTCCAGAATTGAACAGCAGCGGTTCTGACTGCTAAAAAAAAGTGTTCATTTGTTAAATTTGGACGTAGTTTCACATTCCGAGTGTCTCCGGGAGGTGCTTAATATCATATGAGGTGATCGTTAATCACTTGCCAAGCCAGCCATTCCTTATCAACCGTTTTGTTGGAGTGATTCCTTGAGTGCTTGAGCCACTTGGCGAACGCTCCACAAAATTCGCACCGTCACTGAATACTGTATATCGATCAACTTGAACATTTTTCAGAGGCTACTCGCCTGCGTTGGCCCCACTTTGTTCTGCAGTGCGTCGGGCGGTAGCTGGCTCGCTGAAAAATGTGCAAATTTATTTTACACCAAATTTCCCCTTTTTGTATGATCTTCTTTCGCTATTCAAGCTTTGATCTCTACAAGCTTCCATGGCAATACCGTGGTGTAGTTGTCTGTGTGGACATCTCTGGCGTGAAGAAGGCAAAATAAATTAGATGATTACAATGAGTAAAAAATGTTTCTAGGTTCAAAGTAATGAATCGCCACATCACAACAGGATGGCCAAGAAGTATGCATGCTCGCCCTCAGCTATCTAGCCTGGGTTTGAATCCAGACTCTGCTATAAGCTGTCATCCCGGTGTTTCACAGGCAGGGTGATTCATCAATGTGTGTACCCTCTCTCGGATGGACGATAAACTCAGCATCACATCTGCCAGAATCCCCTCCCCCTCCACACTTTCCTCCCCTCTCTCTTCCCAACCCTCCCCCCCACTCTCTCCCTCTCTCTCTGACACCTCCCCTCTCCCACCCCTTCCCCTCCCCCAAGCTCGCCCTCTGTTGGGACTGTAACATGCATGAATCAGATTCGGAATCATCACCATCGAAGGGAATCTCAACACTAGCATGCTGTCTCAAGAAGTCACGTCCCAATATCACTTCAGCACACAAGTTCCGCAGGACAGTAAGTTTCATATCGGAGTAAACACAGCCTCCGTAGATGAGTTCCACATGGTAGTATCCAAGGGTCTTTGTGCAGAGGAATACAGAGGCCATGGAGACTTTACTCGTCGATGGATACAGTTTGAGATTGAGGGACTTCATAAAACATTAATTCACAACTTTCTGAGCAACAGTGCCTACAGAAAGTATTCACATCCCTCGACTTTTGTCAGATTTTGTTGTGCTACAGCCTGAATTTAAAATGAATTTAATTTTTATTTTTTGTCACCGATCTACACAAAATTCCCCATAATGATAAATTGAAAACATGTTTTTAGAATTTTTTTTACAAATAACGAAAAATGAAAAGCTTAAATGTCTTGCGTCAATTATTATTCAACCCCCTGAGTCAATAATTTGTAGAAGCGCCTTTGGCACCAATTACAGGTTCTCGCCTTCCTCGGTATGTCTGTATCAGCTTTGCACATCTGGGTTTGGGGATTTTCTCCCAATCTTCCTGGCAGATTTGCCCAAGCTCTGTCAAGTTGGATGGGGAGTGAACAGCAATCTTCAAATCTTTCCACAGATTATCAATGGGATTCAAGTCTGGATCTTGGCTGGACCACTCAAGGATTTTCATGTTCTTATTCTTAAGCCAATCCAGTGTTGCTTTGGCTGTATGCTTGGGGTTATTGTCCTGTTGGAACGAAAATCTTTGCCGCAGTCTCAGGTTTTTTTTCTCACTCTGAAGCAGGTTCTCCTCAATGATTTGCCTGTATTTGGCTCCATTCATTGTTCCCTCTATCTTTATAAGTCTCCCAGTCCCTGCCTCAGAAAAGCATCCCCATAGCATGATGCTGCCACCACCACGCTTCATGGGAGGGATGGTGTTAGATGGGTGATGAACTGTGCTCGGTGTCTGTCAGATGTAGTGCTTCGCATTCAGCCCAAAGTGTTCAATTTTCGTCTCATTAGATCACAGAATCTTTTTCCTCACGCTCTGCCTTTCACGTGTCTTTTGCAAACTCCAGGCATGCTGTCATGTGCCATTTTCTCAGGATTGGCTTCCGTCTCGCCACTCTCCCATAAAGCTGAGATTTGTGAAGTGCTGCAGAGATTGTTGTCCTTCCAGCAGGTTCTCCCATCTCAGCCAAGGAACTCTGTAGTTCTGTCAGAGTGGTCATTAGGTTCTTGGTCACCTCCCTGACCAAGGTCCTTCTCGCTTTGTTGCTCAATTTGGTCGAACAGCCAGCTCTAGGAAGAGTCTGGGTAGTTCCATTTCTTTATAGTTCCTAATGATGGAGCTCAGTGTGTTCTTGGCAACTTTCAACACTCTAGAAATTGTTTTCTACCCTTCCCCAGATCGATGCCTCCTCACAATTCTATCTCGGAGTTATATGGAGAGGTCGTTGGACTTGGTAATTTCTGCTCTGACATACACTGTCAACTGTGGGACCTTGTATAGAAAGGTGTGTTTCTTTCCAAATCATGTCCAATCAATTGAATTAGCCACAGGTAGACTTCAATCAAGTTCTGGAGACATCTCAAGGATGATCAAAGGAAATTGGACGCATCTGAGCTCCATTAATTTGGAGTGTCATAGCAAAGGGGTTGAATATTTATTGCTGCAAGACATTTCAGCTTTTCATTTTCAATTGATTTGTAAAAATTTCTAAAAACATGTTTTTACCTTGTCCTTATGGGGAATTTTGTGGAGATCAGTGCCAAAAAAACCCCAAAAACTATCCATTTTAAATTCAGGCTGTAACACAACAAAAGTCAAGGGGTGTGAATACTTCCTGAAGGAACTGAACGTGTGTCTAGAAGTGCATTGATAGTCAGTCTGTTGACTTGTACTTTCAGAAGGGCTTTGGAGAGGCATGCAGGAGATGCTGCTGAAACTGTTGCATGTAAGTTCATTGCAGCAGAGGTGGATTTGGAGATGAATGATTCGCAGACTTTTGAAAAGTGACCTTTATTGAAGCGAAGATCGCAGATTACACAAACATCCTTGGAGCATTTTCTCTGAGGATGTTTATTTTATCCGCAGAAGAAACATTTTGCGGTCAAAATGGCAGATGGTGGTTTGGCTGTTGCACAAGCTGTAGCTGAGACATCCAAAGCCTCTTGGATACCAGTGTATGATGTAGCAGCCATTGGGATTGAGGGTGCATGGTAAGAGTCTGCTTGCTTTTGGGACAACTCCAGAGTGTGGACCTGGTCAAAGGAAGACTGAAGATTTAGAGTCTTATTCTCCAAGAGTCGCTGGCGATTATGAGCAGATTGCAGTCCGTTGATGAGGAGTCTCTGACTGAGTCATCATGACATTGTGTGGCTGTTACATCACAGAAGTTAAAATCTTTGCTGAGTTGCTTCAGCACTTTGAGTTGGTGGTCTAGCTCTTTCAGCATCTCAGCAGATTCCTGCCTCCGAGTGATGAGGAGGTGTCTTGCAAATATCTCATTCAGCGTCTTGAGTATCTCTATAGCACCTTGGTACATTTCACATTCCGCTATGTACTCGTATACTGGCAGTGCCACATAATTGACAAGTATTGCTAGTTTGTCAGGAGTACGAGAACCAATAGCTGTGAGAAAGTTTTGGAATTTCCTGTGGCATGGCTTCATTTCTTAGCTGCTCTGCTCGAGTTGGGGTCGGCATCGAACGGTTTGGGTCAAAGGAATTTATCCGTGGTTGAAGGTATCCAGTTAACGGTTCACAGTTGAATAAATCGAAGTAGGTAAAGTCTTAGATCTGAAGCATGGCTTTGTTCAACTGAATGAAGCAGTGAAACAAAATAAATAAAAGCACGAGCTAACAAAGTGACGGCAAAGAACAATATTACAAGACAAAGGCGAAGGCCGAGAAATGAGAGATTATGTGATAACAAGTACTCATTGAATATCAAGTTTGAGTTCATATCACACATTAGCCTCAACTTGTTTCCCATGGCGGTAAACTTGCAATTTCTCAACTCCTGGCCAGTTTGGAAAAACTCATTGTTGCCTACTTTAATATAGATCATTCATTCTCAAATCTACTGCTATCTATATATACCTCAGTGAGACTTTGTGCTGTTAAATGCTCTGTGCTGTGCTCATATTGCATTGCACATTCATTTCTAGGTTTCATTTCTAGTCCATTACCAACATGCCAATGCACTGAGTTGGTTCCTTGTTTGTGCATCATGCAATCCAGAATGGAATTGCAGGCATCAAAGAATGTCGCAAACAAGCATCACACAACTTAACAATGGCAATTCATTGTTAAGGAGAGAATACCACATACACAAATGATATCGCAATAACAGCACTTTCATGTTTCCTGTGTAATTTGCTTGGATAGCTCTTTGTCAGGAACCAATGCAGAGTCAACTCAAGACTGCTGGAGTCAGCTGGAGGACAAATGAATGGGCACCAAATACAGGCTTGCCTCAGGAGTTGCGTAATTCCTTGTCCCAGCAGACTGATGGACATTCCAGGACAAAATCATGCAGCAAAACCAAAATGGGCGACCTTGATGTATTCATTTGCATCCAATAGGATGAATGACAGAGAGAAAGGGGGTTTGAGGGAGAGATGAAGAAATAAATTATTTTTGAAAAGAATCTTGCAATGATGAAGCATTTGATAAAACCAAACAACTCATTTGGCAACTTTCTAAATTATATTCTGGGGCCATCTATTTATTACATTCCTGTACTCATGGCAAAAGGTTGTTGCATATGGGTGGGTGGTCAAGGAAATTGAGATAGGGAAGTGAGGAAGGATGATAGAAATTGAAAGCATTGTGGGGAGAGAAGGAAGGAGATGGGTTAAGTTTAGGGAAGATAAGGAAAGATATTTATGGAGTATAGAAAAATGGTTGAGGAGAAGGGTGGGGAGGGGAGGGGGAGTTGAAAATTCCCCCAGATTTGCATGTATAATATATACATAGACAGCCTCTCATGAATATCTTCACACTTGTGGCAATAGAATTTTGATGAATTCATATGTAGACATAATCTTTGTTTCCTGCTGTCCCTCCTAGTGTTCAACAGTACACACTAAGATTTCCAACAACAATGCTTGGAGCCATGTTGGGCAGTGCATGGCTCAATTGTGTGAAAAGGTTTGAAAATGGTAGCCTTTACTGCTCAGGAATTATGTCAGAGGGGCTGGCAGGGTGGCCGAGGCAGTGACTCCCAAACTTTTTTATGTCCACACCTCAAAATTTGAAATCACATTTGCCTTGTGACCCAAATGGTAACGGTGCCGACCATAAAAATTTTCGGAGAAAATGCTTTCGATGTGAAGAACCCCTCAAAAACTGGGATTTGCGAGTAGTTGGCAAGCTGCCAATGTTTCAATACAGTATATCGCTGTAAGATCAAGCGGTGCAGAGTCGTCCGCGATCCATCAGTCGGCACTCGTGACCAAGTTCGAGTCACAACCCTGGGTTTGGGAACCACTGGCCGAGAGAACCTCAAAGAGTGGAGGAGCTCCTTGTGAGTCAAAGGCCGTCCATATCTAGTGCCCAACTGTGTCTGCGGACGTCCTGCAGTTGTTATTTTTAATTAGGACGTTAGTGGCAGGATTTGCACTCCGGCCACCGTAAAACCCTTCATTCCGCAAGACATACGAAAAGCACAAAGAAATCTGAAAACCCACTCTGTGGGAGTACCTCCTGTGGAGCTGCCCTCTGCAGGGTAGCTCACCGGATGACGGGATTGGGGCAAAGCCTTCGGGCCCTCAACTCTTTAATGAAAGGAGGAAAACCATAGGGTAACCTTCCGGGGTCAAATTGTGGTAGCATGTGCCGGGATGGTGCTGAGGTGTCGTCCACGAGAAGGTGGTCTCCTTGGGTTATAACCTGAGGCGGTCCATTCGGGTGGGTACCTGGAATGTCCTATCCCTAAGAGAGGATGATCACCTGCCTGTTATCATCTGAGCTCAAGCGTTTGGACATGGATATTGCAGCGCTCTCTGAGGTTCGGAGACCGAATTGCGGCGGCATCATGGTGGGGTGGTTTTACCGACTATTGGTCTGGTCGCTCTGATGGTTGCCTTGCCCAAGGAGTTGCTGTCGCTGTGCCAATAAGCTGACTCCAATGATAATTGAGGTAATACCGGTCAACGAGCATATTATAAAAATAAGGATTTGTCACTCCTTGTGTATCCTTTCCCTGGTCTCTGTATATGCTCCAACTGAGGCGAGTAATCTCCACCATGAGGGACACATTCTATGCCACACTTGAGTCTGTGGTTGATCAGTGCCCCGGGCAAGATACTCTTCTAGTCTTGGGGGATTTCAATGCATCGACTGGAACTGAAAGGGATGGTAATGAGACATGTGTTGGTCCCCATGGGTCTGGAACTGTGAACCAGAATTGCGATAAGTTCCTTGACTTTGCAAGAAGTCATGGAGTGGAGGTGGCTGGTTCATGGTTTCAGCGTCCACAGGCTCATCGCTGGACTTGGTATTCTGACGCAAGTGGTGTGGCAATGTAGATTGACCATGTGCTCGTTGATGGTCACTGAAGGATGATCCAGAACTGAAGGGTCGACCGGAGTGCTCAGTTCCTCAATACCGACCACAGGCTTGTTGAAGCAACTCTGAAGTTGCAGTTTAAATCCAGGAGGATGGTACCATCCCAGTCTAGGTTGGATGCTGGCAAGCTCAGGGATGAGAGAGGGTAGCTGTGGAGTTTGCAAACAGGCCGAGTTGGGATTTGGGGGGCCTGGGTGCTTTGGGGAATCCTGAAGAGTTGTGGAGTGCCATTCAAGACCACCGTCCTTGATGTTGCCAGTGGATGTCTTGGAACTCACTGTAGGACGAAGAAGAATTTTGTCTCTCAAGGGACACTGGATACCATTGACCAGTCACAGGGCCAGGTTGAATGGCAGAAATGAGCTGTTCAGGGAGCTGAGGCATAACACTGTATATGTGCTAAGGGTGGACAAGGAGGCCTACGTGCGAGGAATCGATGAGGGAGTCGAGCATCACCTGTGGTCAAGTGATTATCGTCCTGTTTACAGGTGAATTCGCACATTACATTCCTCCAAGCCCATCTCTCGGTATACTGCAGTTTGAGCAGATGGTGGTAGGCTCTTGACAGAGGAGTCTGAGGTGAAGGCCCGCTGCGCCAGTTACTTTGAGCGGCTGTACCAAGCTGATCCACCAGCGTCGAGTTGGATGTCAGGGATGTTACTATCCCAATTGCTGACCCTCCAATCAACTGTGATACATCTTCGCTTGTGGAAACACAGGTTGCGGTGAACCACTTGAAATGGGGTGAATCTCCTGCGATAAGTGGCATCCATGCTGAATTTCTCAAAGCTGGTGGAAATGTACTCGTGTCATTGCATGCAGTTCTGTGCTCTGTTTGGAACAAAGGCATCATCCCAACTGACTAAGAGGGGCCTTGTTGTCACTCTCTGGAAAGGGAAGGGTGATCACCAGGACGGCAACAACTCCCGAGGGGTGAGGCTGCTCTCAGTGCTGGGCAAGGTCTTTGCTCAGATAATTCTTGATTGAGATCGCTCCCATCTGCTTGAGCACCAGCATCCGGAACAATCAGGCTTTACACCAAAGATGTCGATGATTGACCGTATCCTTGCTCTTCGTGTCCTCACCGAACGCAGCTGAGAGTTTTGGCAGGGGCTGCTTGCATCCTGTGTTGATCTCTGCAAAGCGTTCGATTCAGTGAATCGGGATACCCTCTGGAGGATTCTTGGTCTTCCTGTGGTGCCACCAAAACTGATCAATCTGATGTGTGAACTATACTCTGGTACTGCGAGTGCTGTGAGATGTGGTGATACCATCTCTAACTTATTTTCAGTTGTTACTGGAGTTTGTCATGGTGTGTACTGGCCCCCACACTTTTTTTTCAGCGCTTGTCTGGACTGGATTCTGGGGAAGATGTCAGAGAGATCAAGCTGCAGTGCATCGTTTGGGTATGTCAAGATCTCTGACCTTGATTTCCCAGATGAGACAGTCATCTTTGTGGAGACTCTGGATATCATTTTGGAGGCCCGAGAGGTGCTGATTGAGGAGTTGGAGCCACTGGGATTACGAGTTTCTTGGGTCAAAACTAAGATCCAGGCCTTCAATTACATCTTGGATGCTGCTATATAGTCTGTACCTGTTTGTGGTGAGAACGTTGAGGTCACGAAGAGATTCACTTTCCTTGGCAGTGATATTCATGTCTCTGCTTGCTATGAGCCAGAGGTCAATTGGCATCTGGGTTTGGCCTGGGGAGTCATGGATTCACTGGATCATGGGGTGTGGTGCTGTGTCAGTACCTGTGTCGGAGGTCGAAAGTCCGAGTCTTCAGGTCTTTGTTGCTTCCAGTCTTGCTCTTTGGATGTGAAATTTGGACTCTGACCAGGGATATTAGATGGAGACTTAATTCCTTTGGTACCCAGTCTCTTCGGAGAATTCTTGACTGTCGCTGGTTGGACTTTGTGTCCAACGAGCGGTTGCTGAGAGAGACTCAAATGAGATTTGTTACCTGCATAGTCCATGAACATCAGCTGCGGCTGTATGTACATGTGGCTCATTTTCCTAACGCTGAGCGTGCTCACCAGATTCTCGCAGTGAGGGAGCATCGTGAGAGGAGAAGGCCAATGGTCCGACCACGTGCCTCGTGCTTGCAGCAGGTTGATCGGCATCTCAAGGAGACGGGGATGGGCCAGGCATTTGCCTGTGGGATAGCCAGATGCAGCTCCCTGGAGTGGACGTGGACGCAGCGACGTGCTGCTCTGGTGCATGCTCCCATGCCTGACCTGATCTCACTATTTGGGAGTATAAACTGAAATGAAAAATTTACAAATGGGTGTTCTTGTTCATGAATATCATTGTCAAACTCGCCATCACATCATTGCCCACTAATGAAATTGGCCATCACCTCATTGCTCTGGTCAGAAAGAAGTCCTGATCCAATAGAGCATGTTTGAGACATTCTTAATCATAGAGTTAAAATAATGGATCCTCCTTTGCCGACTCTGGCACAGTTGCAGGTTGTTGTGCACCTGGAATTGCAAAGCTCACTTTCGATCATTCCTAGTGACTTATTCAGGGGTTGAGAAAGAGGGTTGTTGCAGTTATTCGTTCTAATGATGCGAACACATTATTGACCTTTTGATACATTCATTTCATGATGACATAATTCAATGTCATCCATGACTGGTCATGAGCCCTGCATCACATGATGTGTTTGCAACAGCCCTGTGATGAAGTCATTTGAGTTTTTGGTGTAAAACAGTGTCATTACAGACATCCTTATTTTGTGATTTAAAAAAAAAAAATCAACAAAACCTCTGAAGTTGTCTCAAGTTATTTGTTGAACCTGCATACTTTATCAATCTATGAGTTAATTACTGAAAAACACAACGGATTCTAAATAATTTTCTTGGTTATTGTGATGGTCCAGAACACAGCCCATACTTAAGTTCTTTACACGTGTATATAAATAAAGGTGGTCAGTGACATTAAAAGACATTTATTGTAAAAAGGAGTTGATGGCACTGTTTGGGAAAAGAAACTGAAATGCAAAATTTACAAATGAGTGTTCTTGTTCATGAATGTATCTCACCTTGCAATCTCTGGATGCAGAAGAACCATTTTCACACAGTAAGGTACTGGAGCTTCAAGATTCCTTCAATCGCAACTACAAAGGATGGGTTCGGAGGACACTTTTAACTGTACTGGATCCCCTTGGCTTGCAGATTGGTTTATTGGGAAACGAAATTGCTGATTTGAGACTTGCTAAACAATTGTTGCTCGAATCCATGAATTGAATTCCCTCTGAACATGGAATTTTGAGATTTTTGTATATTGGTGTGAGATGTTATCTTCTCTTCTTGACAAGACAATGCCTCCTCCTATGGTCTCCTCAACTCATCATCTTCATTGTGCCTTGCTCTTGACAGAGCGTTGGTGCTACCGAAGCAGTTTCTGTCCAAAGGTTTTGCCAACTCGTTTGCCGTTGTCTTCGCAGCAGTCAGTCGAGGCAGTAATTTGCAATTAGCCTGCACTCGTGAAGCGAAAAGCGTGTTGAAGCAATCGGCTGTGTACATAGGTGTCTGCATTTTATTAAGAATATACATCGAAAACCGTTCAACAGGGAAGCTGAAATTTTCCCACGTTTTATATGATCATTTGATATCACGCATATTGAGCGTACATCGAAAACCGTTCAACAGAGGAAATTAAAACTTTACCACATGTTACATGACCTTTTGATAGAGCACAAATTAATCGTATATCGAAAACCATTCAACGAAGGAAATGGAAACTTTACCACATGATACATTACCATTTGACACAGGTCAGATCAGGTATGGCAGCATGCACTGGAGCAGCGCGTCGCTTGACCACAGGTGATGCTCTACCTCCTCACAGATTCCTCACACATAGGTGATAGGCCTCCTTGTCCACCCCCGGCGCACGCACAGCTTTACTCCTCAACTCCCTGAACAGGTCAGCTCTGCCATTAAGCTTGGAGGAAAGTGAAACTTTACCACATGTTACATGATCATTTGATATAGCACATATTGAGTGGACATCGAAAACCGTTCGAAATTAGTTTCATTATCATTTTTATCGCTTCAGCCTTGATTGTGCTCAGCTGGTGAAAAAGCAAAGAAGAAAAAGATGAAGAAGGAGAAGTACAATTTAGCGTTTTAACGATCTCCGATTTATAGTCCATGGGCCAGTAGGGTTGGTTGTGACCATCTGGAGGGAATAATTCTCATCGTGATTTCTGGCAAGGTATACAACCCTAGCGTTAGACAATATGTGGTAGCATTGCATTGGTGGTAGCTTTTTGTGTGTTATCACACTGTTTGTATGCCTACCCTTAAATAAGCTTTTGTGCAAAATGGCCAGTACATGGTAAAATATCCTACTTCAACTTAACAGCTTTTTTTTTTTTAATCAGTCAAACATTAACATTGAAATTTGTCTCACCTTTTGCTAGGATCATTTGCTTCTCAACAAAAAGTGTGAAACATGCCTAGTTTGAAAGGTATGTCATTGGTGACACTTGTAATATTGTTGCGGTTCTCTGACCCGCATGCATACAACAGAAATGTGTCCCAAGACAGTTATTCCATTATTATATGTGTAGATAGTCCCTTTCCTTTTTTTTTTTTTATACCTTGGTCGAGGCTCGTATGAGAGCTAACACACAACTCACAGCAAGGAGGCATGAGACAAGAGGGGCGGGAGTGGAAGAGACAAAACAGTGGGGAACAGACACATTAGGTGGACTGTGGAAGGGAGAGGGATGGGGATGGGACAGGGAACATGGCAAAGAGAAGATGGACATTACAGGGACTTTCAGGAAGGAAAGCAGGAGAATTGAAGGAAGTGGGCTTGGGTGGATTATCAGGGGTAGAAAAGATCGAGGATTTGGATGGGGGAAGATAAGAGGTGGTGGTGAACAGCTGTTTTGAAAGCCTGGAGGGAAGAATGGGAAAGAATAGAGTGAGGAAGTTTATTCCAAAGGCGGGAAAAAAGAGGAATGAAAGAGTGAAGATGAGCAGTGATTCGTGATTTTGGTAGTTTTACCAGAAGGGGGTTGTTGGCAGACCTTGAGCGCCCTGTGGAAATGTGGTGGGGACAAATCGCAGAGAGAGCAGGGGGGCAAGGCTGGAGAGGAGTCGGTAGAAGACAGAAAGACCACCGACCAACCTGCGGTGATTGAGTGAGAGGCCCAAAGACTCAGCTTCATTGCGGGAGATGCCGATGATCTTAAATGCCCTGGTTTCGACAGCGTGAAGCCGAGAAAGGTGGGGGGCAGGAGCACCAGCCCAGAGGGGAGAGCAGTACTCCATCAGGCTACGGACAAAAGCTTTGTAAGTGGTCAGGAGCTCAAGAGGGCCGAGGAAGGACTTTGCACGACGGAGGATTCCCAGTCGGCGACTGGCTTTTGAGGCGAGGTTGGAAATGTGACTTTCCCAGGAAAGGTCATGGCAGATAGTGAGACCCAGAAGCTTGAAAGAAAAGACTTCTTCCAGAGGATTGTTGAGAAAGTGGATGGGGGGTTTTGTAAACGGTCCTTTCGAAGAGACATAGTGAGAGTGTGAGATTTGTCTGGATTGAAAGACATGTTCCATGTGTTGGACCAGTTTGTGATTTTATCCAGATCTGCAGTGAGCGAAGAAGCTGCTGCTTGCCGGTCTGAGGGATGACAGATGGTACGGCAGAGGGTGGAGTCGTCGGCAAAGAGAAATAGAGGATTTTCCAGAGAGTCCGAGAGATCATTGATGAAAACCAGAAAAAGAACAGGGCCCAGAACGCTACCTTGAGGAACTCCAGCCTGCACAGGAAGAGGGGATGAAAGAACTCCATTTAGGGCCACACGTTGACTGCGACAGGAGAGGAAGTCTGCGAGCCATGAGTGGAGATGGCCTTGAATACCATGGGAAGAGAGTTTGGTGAGTAGGGCAGGGTGCCAGACTGTGTCAAAAGCACATGATATGTCCAGGGATACGGCTCGGATTTCCTGTCTGGCATTGAGGACCTCCATCCATTGATGGGAGAGCAGAAGCAGCATATCCAGGGTAGAGTGACCTGGTCTGAAACCAAATTGATGATTGGAAATCAAGCCATTGGAGAAGAGGAAGGATTTCATGTCTGAAGCGATGGTGGATTCCATCACCTTGCTGATGATTGGGAGAAGGCTGATTGGTCTGTAGTTACAGGGATCTGTTTTTGCACCTTTTTTATGCAGGGCAGTGATGTTAGCAGATTTCCAAGCAGATGACCTTGGGCAAATGAGAGGGTGAATAGAATAGAGAGAGGGTGAGCAAGAGCAGAAGAGCAGGCTTTGAGGACATGTGGGCTGATGCCGTCTGGACCGGTTACAGAATCTGAGTCGAGGTTTGAAAGCAAGCTCTCCACTTTGTCAAAAGAAAAAGATACAGAGTCCAGGGACAGTTGGGTGCGACTGGGTAAAGTGGGTAGAGATAGTGATGGGTTTAGGACACAAGATTTAGCTGCAAACACCGAGTTTAGACATTCAGCTTTATCACGTGTGGAATCAGCAGTGCGGCCATTTGAGGTAAGGGAGGGGATGGAGGGGGAACATACACCAGAAACAGATTTGATTAAACGCCACCAGGATTTTGAGGAGGGAGAGAGGTTTGAGAGTTCAGACTTGAGATGAGAAAGATGTTGTTTTCTGGCTCTCCTGAGGGTAGATACACACTTGTTCCGAGCTTTGTGGAAAGAACTGAGATTGCCCTCAGTTGGGTTTGCTTTCCATGAGGCAAAGGCAAGTTGTTTCAGGACAACTGCCTCGCCACAAGCTTCAGTAAATCAAGGGCGGGAGGAAGGGTAAGACAACTGAACACGAGAGGGGATAAATCTGTGCATGAGGGAGAGCAAGTTTCTTTGAAAGAATTCCCAGGATGAGTTGATGTTTGAAAAAGTAGTGATAGGAGACCAGTCTGTAAGTTTGATGGCTGTTCGGAGACCCTGCAGTCGGCTTGAGTGAAATGCCAGACTCGACGGAGTGAGGTGGTTCTCTGATAACAGCCAGAGAGATGTCCACTTTAACAAGGACGTGGTCAGAAGAACCAATTGGAGCGAAGGAAGAGCAGCAGATATTGTCAGGGAAATTTGTCAAAATCAGATCCAGAAGAGATGGAGTACCATTGGTTGAGATCCGGGTCGGGAAGTTGACCGATTGAGTCAGTCCCAATGAGTCGCAGAAAGCTTTTGCTGAGGTGCCATGGCAGGTGAGAGAGGTACCCACACCCAGCCAACTGGCGTGATGACAATTGAAGTCACCACATAAGAGGAAGAGAGAGTTTGGATGAGAAGTTAGAAGATGGTCCATGTTTTCGGATAGTGAGGTGTAGATGGAGTCATCACTGTTCGGTGGACGGTACAGTACACATATAAACATGAGGTGGGAGTGGAGGGGAAGCCAAAACCAGAGGTATTCCTGGGGGTGTGGGGGAGTGAGAGTGAGGAATAGAGTCTTTGATGAAGAGAGCAACACCTCCACCAGGACGAGGCTCAGGTCTGTCATACCGTAAGAGGGAGTAACCAGGGAGAGATACTTGGGAGTCAGACACGTCTTGGGAGAGGAAAGTTTCTGTTTGGCAGATAATGTCTGGTTTGTCAGTGGCAACCTGTATGGAAAGATCTGAAAGGTTTGAGCGAAGGCCCCGGATATTTTAGGTCCACACTTTTAATGAAGAGGTAGGGGAGGGGGCTTTGGGTGCAGGAGGTGGAGGGGGAGGGGGAGGGTAGGACAAGGGACGAGGGGAGGAGGTAAGGAGGGTTGCTGAAAGAGTGTGGGGTATTGCAGAATAGCGAGGGGAGGGGGCCAAATGAGGAGGAGAAAAGGCTCTGTGGTGCTGGGGGAGAGGGGGACAAGAGACAAGGAAGAAGGCAGTTGAGGATTTGAGGAGGTGGAGTGAAGAGATGGAGGTGAGAGGGCAGTGGAGGGAGGCAGGTTGGTGGATGAGAGGGGGGCAACTTAGAGAAGGAAGAGTGAGGGGATGAAAGGTGGGAGAAAGGTGAGGGGGGAATTTTTGAGAGAGGTGAGAGGGAGGCTTGGAGGCAGAAGAGTGGGATGGTTGCTTTGAGAGTGAGAGTGAGGGGTGAGGGGGGTGAGTTGGCACTGAAGTTGGAAAAAAAAGAATGGTTGATGGAAAGCGAGCATCCCTGGCAAACTGTGGTTTTTAAAAGTTTTAGGTAAGAGATACGATTTAACACAATTCTTGATGGATGCAATGAAGGCGAATTCAGAGAATGGAGAGAAGAAGCGCTGTAATAGTTGGATTTTTTAGGCAAGGAATGAAGGAGAGGTCGAAATGAGAGCAGTCTGTTAAAATAGCAGAAGAGTAGTGCATTGTGAAACAGTAAAGAGTACCACATGTGTGAGAGAGGAAGATGAAGCATTACAAGATCGTTTTTGTTGTTACTATTAATGTATGAGAGAGTTCAACAGATTAGGTCATGGAAGTGTAAATAAAAATAAAAAACGAGGAAGAAGACGAGTAGGAAGTTAAGAGGAAGAAGAAGAAGCAGAATCGGGAGAAGATGAGCATGTTGTTGTTGTTGTTGGGTATATATTTTTTTGAGATAAGAAAGATTAGTTGGGAGAATGGGGGATGTTTGGAAAGTGGGGAGGATGAAAATTGAAGGTAATGGGGAGGATACAAATTGAAGGTAATGGGGAGAAAAAAACAAACAAACAAAAAAAAAACGATCGAACACCGCGTGGAACCGGTAGGCCTCAAGCCTAGGCCTAGGCCTCAAACACCAGGTAAGAACGTCGACAAAAATACTCACAAAATAGCACGATTTTTGAAACAAAACCGAACTAGGAACACACAGTAACATGTAGGTGAGAAAATTAAACAGTTAAAAACGGGACAAATAACAACCGGAAACTTAACTTTGAGAACGTCAGCAGGGAGCCCCGAAGGAACCTCTCGCCGCTCCAAAACCGGAACCGGAAGTCGAAAGTTGTTTAGCGGGACAACAAGGGAGTGCGTTGCGATGATCTAATAGCTTGGTCTGCTCAAATCATTTTCTCCTTCATTTCATCCCCACTCTTCTTTTCATCTGATTATTCCCGAGGTAAATCAGTATGTGCGGCGCCACGGTGAGGATCTGCTGCACAGAGATCCTCGTTCCCGGGCGAGCCCTAAATCCGGCTTGTGTGGTGAGTCATGTGTGCTTGGCAGTGCGGGGTTGTCGACTCGAGCTTCCGATGGTCTGGGGAAAATTGCCGATTGCATTAAAAAGGCATGCGGATAAATACCTCTAAAGAGCCTGCTCGAATGGTGTTTTTCACAACACAGGAAACACGGCCAGCATGGCACCCATGCTGCAAGAAACGCGTACAGAGGCCGATAAAGACGACTTCACGCCATGTTTGGCGGGACACAAGTGTGCGGAGTAGAAGTGGCTTGTTCCTTTTTAACCTCAATATCCGACACATATTAGTGTTTGCCCCGCCCACACGCTAGTGGAGTCGTGCGAACGCGAGCGTTGGCCACGTGCATAATGGCGGAACCGCGCGCACTGTATGGAACGTGCTCGAAAGCAGACACGTACGCCGTTCGTGAAACGTGCATGGATTTATCCATGGTGATGTACCTTCGGTCCTCGCTGGCAGTGGGGGACTCTCCACGGATGGTGAACGTCTTCTCTTCTCTACGGCCAGTGAAGCTGCGATCCAGCCGAGGAATGTACAGTGCGGGCCACGTTGGCGCGCGCAAAGCGAGCGCGTCGATAGACGCTGGGCGAACGACCGAGCGGGCATGCGGGACCTTCGACCGGTCACCCGGGCATGGTCCGGGGGTTTTTGCAGGAGGATTTGCATGCCAATTTTGGTGTGGGCGATTCGTGTCATGTAGTGGGGTCGGAGCGAAATATGTTCACTGTCTGGAATGGCCTTGCTGGAAACGAAGTGAGGCGGTTTCTGGCCCAAGCTGGTGGGCCACGTGAGGAGTCGGGGTCAATCAGAGCGCCCAATTCAGGTGATGACATTACGATTTGGGGTGGCCCTCCCCCCGAGCTACAAATCCTCTAAAGGTCAGAGAAGTCCCTCTGTCTCTCTCTCTCTCTCTTGCTTTTTGAGTTTCTCCGCCTCTCTCTTGCCTCACCTCGTCGACACCGCCACGATCCGCTTCCTGCTGCCCAGACTCTGCCTCCTCGTCTCCGCCCACATGACGTCAAGCCCACCCGCCTACCTGGCCCCACCTACTACTCCACCCTTGCACTCTGGACTCCACCCCTTCTCGACTCAAACTCCTCCTTTACGATGCCCAATTCCTGGTTCTAAACTCCCTCTTCATCGGGTTTACTGTGTGTGTGTGTGTGTGTGTGTGTGTGTGTGTGTGTGTGTGTGTGTGTGTGTGTGTGTGTGTGTGTGTGTGTGTGTGTGTGTGTGTGTGTGTGTGCCCTGGTGCCTGTCTGCCCAAGTAAGACTGCAGAAGATCATTATTATTATTGTTATTAATTTTGCGTTAAGTCTGCTCTGTGTCCGCTTTTGTAAGTTGCCTGTTTTATTGTCGCACCACACGCTTCTGTTGCATTACACACAACAATAAAACTATTCACTTTGCCACATATCTTTCCTCGCCTGCTTGTAAATAAATTATTATTATTATTAGGAATGTTCCCTGCTCGTTTTTGTCTTTTCTACCATTAGTCCAGCATGGTCTGAATCCTACTTTAGCCAGGACTTTATTCCCAACGATCCATTCCTGTTAGCCGGTACGTCCTTGGCAGTGTCGCTCAGCTGCATCCTATCCGAAAAAGTGATCCGATCCGGTAGAGCAGTGTTTCCCAAACTTTTTTGAGTGAGACCCAAATCCGGGTGTGGTGAAAATCTCGCGACCCAAGCTTCAATCAGCGTCTTTTTCCACGAAACATAATATCATAAAATCAGACAACCAGCATAAATACATACTATATTAGAGCGCGAGGTGTAATTGCAGCTTCGTCTGCATGATGTCTTCGATGCGGGGCTCAATCTTGTTGAGCGCAATGCGCATGTCGTGGCCGGGGTCGAGGCGATTGCGCGCCTTGGTTTTGCTGACAGTCAGCGTCGAAAAGCCTTGCTTGCACAGATATGTGGTCGCAAACGGTAGCAGAACATTCATGACTTCGGCGCCGATTATGGGCTTTTCTTTCTTGACCGCAGTCCAGAAATCTCCAAGTGACGCTTTGGCGTAGAGTTGTCGATGGAACTCGTCGTGATGCAGCTCGATGAACTCTTCCTGCAGTCCATGGACATCCTCAGACAGGTAGTCAACCTTATCCTGGAACGGATTCCTGATCCAGTGCTGGGACGCCAGATCTCTGTCCGGGATGTAGCGATCAAACTCGGTGATCAGGTTCTCCAAATGGTTCACCAGGACGGGCTTGATCGCATCGAGCGCTCCAATCTTGTCGTCCACCCACTCCTCCAAGTACTCGTTCAATGATGGAAACGCCACTGTTCTTCCACGCTCCAGTTTCCCCTTCCAGAGCAGCAGCTTTTCCTTGAAGGCTGACAGCTTCTCGGAGAGCGTGATGATGTTTTGATCCCTCCCTTGCATGGATGTGTTCTTGCATCCAAAAATGCTTGCCTGTAGGAACGCTTTGCCATCCTGCAAAACGAAATAGGCGACTAGATCAGTCAGTGGAGTCAGTGTCAAGGCTAACTGACACAAAACACGCAACGCAATGTGGAGCAGAAAACTGCGCTGCACAGTCCAGCCAGCAAGGCAGATCACACAAAACAGCGTCTCGACTTGTCGGTCAGCCAATGTGAAGTGACCGGACTGAGTTCGTCACCTCACAAAATTACTTCGGTTTCAGAGAGAGCGAGTAATTGGAAAGGCGAGCTGGCGAAATGATTGGCCTGCAGTTAACCGTTTTGGGCGGGTACAAAGTACTGAACAGTACTGAACGGCAAGAGTAGGTAGAAACGAAAGTGTCGCTGCACCTCGGGCTGAATTATCGAGTGGAACGGTACCAAACGGCACTGTCCTACGATGTGGCGTTTGCCTTTTACCCGCTTGATTTATAAAAAAAATATATATATTTTGCCAGGGTCCTCGCGACCCATTTTTGGACCCTTCGCGACCCACGTTTGGGTCGCGACCCATAGTTTGGGAAACACTACGGTAGAGATCCGGTTCGGACAAGGCATACCGAGGGCGTGTTCCCTGGTAATTAAATCACGTGATTAATTAGGTAACCCGATTAACCCATAGACGGGAGGACCCGAGGTCACGCGGTTGAGTTATTGGCGTTCACGGTGGGTTAAGCGACCCGCCACATCACGGAATTATCCATGTGCGACGGCCTACAATTCCGGGAGTCTGCTGGGAATCGACAGAGCTTCCCCCACATAGTGGTTTTCTCACCTGACCCCCGGCCCGCAACAATATATCAGTCTATTTCCTGTGTGATAAATCATACCGCCTTTAGAAAAGTATTTGTCTATCATTTACTGTGGAAAGTAAATAAAAGTTCTGGAACAATATAATTACATGCGTGTGTAGCAAAATTATTAGGAAATCCAAAAATCTAAATTTCTTTTTTGTAAGTTGTATATTAAGATCAGTATAGCAGGCAATGTCACCCCACCCCCTGAATGAAAAAATACCTAATTTGGACGGATTTATGTAGTTTGGTCAAAATCATGATATTTTGAGTGTTGTTATTGAAGGATACTTTCCAAGAATCAAACAAAGGTAAATTGTAGCATGTTCATGAACAAGATTAATGTTTTTTCCCTGTAATTTCTCAAAAAATATAGAATTTCAGGGATTAAGATACTCAATAATGCACATATGAAGGTATCAAACACCCGTATTACACAATATAAACCAATAAGACAGTAGCAGGATGGTTAATCATGTGCAATCTGATGAATGAGTCAAAGGTGAAAATGAAACACAATCTTCTGTTGGCGGGCATAAAATTACAGAATAGAAACACAAATTTGGTGTTCCACACTAACAAAGCCATTACCTAGGTGCAATGTGTTGCTGATAAACATATTGTCGCGAATTCACGCCCGCCGGCGTGCGAGCGGCCACGTAACTCGAATCGCGGCACGTCGCCCACCGGACGGACAATTCCGTCGTGACCCTCTCGGACTAACGCCGGGAACTAGTCACGGGTGGGCCTTTCGGCCTCACCACGATCGTGCCAATCGGCCCCCCGCGTGGGATAGGGTTGTTCACCAAATTCGACCTACCTACGTACCCACACAGAGGGTAGACCGGGCGATCGCACCTCGCCGCAGGTCGACTTCGGACACGGGCCACTTTAAGCGACCCGTTCCGTATTATCGGGATAACCGAGCGGTGTTATCGTCAACCTCGACGGTTCCGATTAATTATCGGGCGTATTTAGCCCCCTACCAACCCTTTACGTGAAGCAAGATGGAGATTCAATTAAAGAAAAGACGAAGCCAAACGGGAAAAACAGTTCAATATAAGTCACATTTATTCCGCGGCACACGGAAAGCACACATATACAATTACAACAATTATGCACAAAAAGCAAATGTAAAAGAAACACAACAATTATGCACCAAAAGCAAATGTAACAAAAGAAACACAATGCAGATCTACTACCGACTACGCGAGCACACGGCAACACTTACACAGTTTTACTTTACAGATGGCGTCGACAACACATATATTCAAAAGCAAAAGAAAAAGGGGCCACCCTCTATGACAAGGGGGCAGATGGGCCTGGGGCCGAGACCGCGTGGAGCCTACCCGTCTTGTGATGAGCCGCAAAATGGCGGTGGTGCCCCAACTCCGCGCTCCTCCGCGGGTTTCGTTGGCACTGCTTGGAAAGGGGTGAGAACGGGGCCCCCTTTTCGCACTATCTCAGCGCGGGGGGAAACAAGGGGGGCGGTTGTTGATGCTCTGGGGAAAGAGGATAGCTGGCTTGCTTGGGTCCCGCGACGAGCGACTCCACTGCGCCCTCGACTGCGTTCCCGGCTTCCCCTCTCTGCAGCTCCCCGACAGAGTCCGAACCCCGACAGACCGACTCTCCTCCAGACCCGTCTTGCCTGCTGCTGCCACACTTCGCCACCGCCGCCACACCTCTCCAACTTGCCCGAGCCCTAAACAGAAACTGACTGAATTCGCCCCGCGCTCGGCGCTTTATAGTACGGCAGGAGAACCCATATGCAAATTTCCGGATCAGGATGGGCTCGGGGGTGGAGCCACGCTCGCCCATTGGACGGAGGAAAAGTGGGCGTGAACCTCCCCTGATCCTCGAATTTGCATATATCGATTCTACTCCGACGCGCCTGGAGGCGGGGCCAAATCGCCCCGCGCTTAATGATTGGAGGGATCGGAAGTGGGCGTGTATCATTCCTGATCCGACTTCCCCTCGGAAAGGCCGCTTTTTGCACCCGAGGCTCGGTGCACGTCCCGCACGAGGCCAGGACAGCCTGACGCTCGGCGCCCACAAGCGGTGTGGGAATGGCGGTAGAAGGAGGAGAGGTGAAGGTGGTGGAGGGTCTAAAGTGGCGGTCCCTGGCCACGGTGACGCTTGGAATGGTAGTGATGCAATGATTGCGAGAGCGAGTTGCGAAGGTAAAGGTCGTGGCTGTTGGCGTTGTTGTTGTTGTGAGGCGGCGTTGTGGTTGGTGGTTGTTGTGTGATGGCGGTTGAGACGTGGTTGGTTCAAAATAAAGATAGAACAGAAAAACGGCTATCTCAAAGGGTCGCAGCCCGAATGAATCACATTTATTCCCTCTAAACAACGGGTTTGGGCTAACTACACATGTACTTACAGAGATATCTCACCTACGGGACCTGAATGGTGGTTTGCGAATTTCCTCAACCACAACAATATTGTCTGATGAACCAAAGACGGGTCCTTTATAGTTTCTAAGACATCTCTAATCATATGCACTGATTGTAAGTGATATAAAATGTTCAAGATAAACTTTAAAAATCATAATTATCATCCAGTTCTTCAATAGCCTCATCTAAACTTTCCCCATCGTCTGACTCAAAGATGCATGCCTGGTTCTCACAGTCTGGCAGTCTGCACATAGCAGTGCATTTCAGTCTGTTTGACAAACACACATTTTGGCAGTGAACACTTCCTTTTACAATTGCAGGCCAATAAATCAAGGACCGCCTCAGGTGCTGGCTGACCATCCATCCAGTGCACCACCAACTGTTCAACTCCTTCTTCCTTCTCCATCTTCCATCCTCGGCCAACAGGACTTGGTACTTTTGGGTTCCTGTTCAAGACATCGTCTCCATATTGCAGCCTGGTAGTTGGCTCTTTGTGCACGTTTCACGAAGCAGTCCCTACATGGTGGAAGTTGGTGGCTCTCTATCTCACCTTTCTTAGCACAGAATAGGTCGTACCTGAGATTATTGACCTTAGTGGATGATGCCTTTGGTGCATTGAGGAAGCAAGCAAATGCCTCTAGTTTGTCCATCAATTCTCGGGAGAGTTCCCATATATGACCCAACTCTGGGAATGTGTCCTGGGTTTCCCTGTTGCTGGTCAAGAGTTTCAAGGCGCTTGTCTTCCCTTTGCCTGCAAATGCACTGACAGTGTCACATCCTGTATATGCATGCATCCCAATGAGAGCCCTACAGACATCTATGCCAACAGTGGCAGCAACCTTCATGATGTCAACGAGCCTCAACCGGGTTCTTGTTCCACATTTCTGGAACAGTGGGACTCCAATATTGTCATGAAATGCCAAGGACATTATGAAGACATCTGTGTCCTCTGAGCAGATCACTGCAGCCTGATAGCCCTCTCTTGCTGCATGAGCAGCATGGAGAAGTCAGTGCCCATCTGCTTCTTACTGTTGGCACTGAAGAGCTGGCACCTCCTCACTGTCCTGACATGTGATTCTGCAACATTTGTCATGTAGAACATTCCCCTGTAGCTTTTCTCTGTATTCTGGTTTCCTCCATTCACCGACTTAGAAGGTAATGAGACTGGTCTTGTTATTAGCTGTGCTCAAGAACCTCCTCCACTGCCTCACAATATGTGTGCCTGTGATGCTTTGCAGCTGATGGCCGGCCTCTCCACCTCGTGGCGATCTCTCACAGTTCTTGATAGAGTTGTCCCTGTATGTGTCAAACACAACATCTATTCCGTCACAATCAGCTCCTTCCCTCGGTGCCACAGACAAAACGGTTGCGGCGACAACTCCAAAAGTAACTTGATCACCTTTTACTCTTTGGAGTAAAACATCTGACTTAAAATATATTTTGTTATTTTAGTTTATGATTAAATTTTCTTCAAGTTCATGTATTTAAACATGGTATCCATGAATTAGGGTATGGGCAAAAAACTTCCGTACCACTTTTTATGAAAACAAAATCATACGTTCTGCATTGTACCAGCACTGGACTATCAGTGCCTGTAATTTGCAGACACTAAATGCTAGGCTAGTTTTAACAACTGTTTTGAAAAGCAAATAACATGAGCTACGTGCCGAACAATTTTCAAGAAGATATAGCCTATAATAAGAGAGAACCATTAGTTTTTTAATAGAATGTCTTCTTCTGTGGTACTTCTGTGGTACGCTGTGGTCTGTGGTACTTGTGGTCTGTAGTACTTCTGTGGTACGCTGTGGTATGTAGTACTTCTGTGGTACAGTTCTTCTGTGGTCTGTGGTATGGTTCTTCTGTGGTACTTGTGGTACGCTGTGGTCTGTGGTATGGTTCTTCTGTGGTACGGTTCTTCTGTGGTACGGTTCTTCTCTGGTACTTCTGTGGTACGCTTCTTCTGTGGTACGGTTCTTCTGTGTTACGGTTCTTTTGTGGTACGGTTCTTCTGTGTTACGGTTCTTCTCTGGTACTTCTGTGGTCCGGTTCTTCTGTGGTACGCCGGTTTCGGAAAAGTTTACTTTGGGATGGGATTACTTAACGTCGGAAAACACACACAAAGCTACGACCAATGCAATGCTACCACACAGTTTCTGACGGTAGAGATGTATACCCCGCCAAAAATTACGATGAGCATTATTCCCCTCGGATAGTACCGGTGGCTAAGAATGACCGGGTCTGGCTCATGGCCCTACTTATTTTATCGATCTATTTTGGCGTCGGTCCTTATCAGCCTCGGTAGTCATGAAAACTCTGGAGAACGATAATGAAATCCACCTTGTTAAGGTTTATGAATGTACTGTACTCTGTGGCAGACTTTTAAAAGTACAATTTGAACACATTTACCTCAGAAGTGTGGAGAAGATGCGATTACAAATTTGCCGCCAGAACAGTTGCCTCGCACCAATTCCTTCTGAAGACCGGACCTACGCGGGGTTAGTATTCGATGACCACCATGTTTTGTCGAAGGTGGCGGATTTATTTAATCTGGTGTTGGTGTAGAGCGGGCACGACGGGCCCAATGGATTTCTGCGTCACATTTCCTTGTGATTCCTTTGTAACCCGGCGGGGTCTCGGACGTCAACCGACGATCCAACTCGCACACAAGTCCTCCACATGAACCACCATGCAATGAGTAGCGCATACATTGACTTGTGACTTGTGCGAGCGCGTTCGATGGGATTCGAACCCAGGTTGGACAGCTCAAAAGGAGGCTTTGCACCACGGTACCTCCAAAGCGATGGGTAAACTATTTTTTTTTCCTGCTTTTACTCAATAACTACTTCAAGTTTTACCTCAGCCACTGAAATTTATTTAAAGACCTTTTCTCGAAGGTACTACGGGCTCCCCCTCGTGACTCGTGGAGGAAACGGGAAATCAAAATGGAGCGTGTTTGGTGAGGTTCATGCAATTTGAACTTTTACCTTCATCTCACAAGAGCATTGAACACTTTTATTAATGGTAGCCTTGCTGGCCGTATGATCGTATTCGGCCTGGGCCGTGGGCCACGTGCCCCGAATGTGTTTTAACCACCGAGCTCTAAAAATATGGAGGAACTACCGGCTGATGAGAGCACGTTCGCTGATGAGGCCGCGCGACCGCCATATTGGGACTCCGAACGAGCGCAAGTTCCACAGTAAACGATGCAAAAAACATTTTAATACCAGAATCGTTTTGCATTCCCCCTTTACATAATAAATGCTGTTTACTAATGAAATATACAATGAAGGAATTAACGTCAGTCGGCCGAACTTCAAATAATGACGTATAAATCAGATTCAGCTCCTATTTAAAGCTACACTGTATCTTGGGTTCCAACTATGGTAAACTACCTGCAAAACAACTTCCCACAGACAAAATGTTGTTTGTTGAATTCAACACACGCCTGTATTGTGTCGTCCTGGCAGTTGTGGGGAGTACCAAGATGGCGGCCGGGGACCAGTTGTTTGTTGTTGTTTTTTCCAAGCAAACCAGTGATCCAGTTATATTTAGATCGGTGATTTTAAGCCTTTGTCTCTGATTGGCCACTTCATCACGATTAGCCTATTGTTCTCCACATGCCGCTGTGATAAATGGTTTGTTGGGAGTGGAAGATCTGAAGTTCGATGAGGAACTCCATGTTTTCTTATCTTCAGGGGTGTGTTGGGTTTCCAAGTTTCATGTTGAGCGCTCACAAAGCGGCTTAAGCACTCAAGCAAGCAGTCCGTTAGAAAGCGTTCAGGAACGGCTGGCTTGACAAGCGCTCGTAAACTACTTCGACGACTGAGGAACTGAACACACCCGAGAAATGGTGTATAAGGCGATGGACGGGTTAATTGGTTGCCTCGCGACGTTATTTTTACTCTCGTGTGTAACATTTCTCCTTTTACGTCTCCGCAATCTATTTTATTCGATCCGCCGAGGACGAGAAGAACACAAAGCAACGACTGAACAACTACAACTACTAGTACGACTACTACAACAACAACAACAACAAAAATATTTCTGAAACGCGGCAAAAGGCGTGACGTCGACATCACGTGACTGGACCAATTGCGCAAGGTTTGCTTGGTTTCCCAGAAGACATCGCGCCGCTGAGTGAGGTGATGGCGGCGGTGCAGACAGAAGAGAAAACCAATAGGAGGATAAAAGGTAAAAGTAAGGAGGGAGTTGCCGAGGAAGTGAACGGTCATCTGGAAAATAAAACCGTCGATGGAACTAAAGAAGAAATAAGGAAGAAAAGGAGAAATAAAAAGAAGAAGAATAAGGCCGGTGAGACACGTGCTGCGTTTTGGCTTCGTCTTGGAACTTAATTCAGTGTCTCGCGTTATAATGTGTAAAGTGGGCTTTGGATTCAAGGGATTTTACCAAGAAAACTCTTACACACGAACCCGCGGGTCACGCTGTCTCCGTCGTCACGTCATGCTCCGTCCGGGGTCCGGTACCCGCGGTCGTGCCCGGTGCCCACGGTCGTGCCCGATGCCCGCGGTCGTGCCCGGTGCCCACGGTCGTGGCCGATGCCCGCGGTCGTGCCCGGTGCCCGCGGTCGTGCCCGGTGCCCACGGTCGTGGCCGATGCCCGCGGTCGTGCCCGGTGCCCACGGTCGTGGCCGATGCCCGCGGTCGTGCCTGGTGCCCGCGGTCGTGCCCGGTGCCCGCGGTCGTGCCCGATGCCCGCGGTCGTGCCCGGTGCCCGCGGTCGTGCCCGGTGCCCGCGGTCGTGCCCGGTGCCCACGGTCGTGCCCGATGCCCGCGGTCGTGCCCGGTGCCCACGGTCGTGGCCGATGCCCGCGGTCGTGCCCGGTGCCCGCGGTCGTGCCCGGTGCCCACGGTCGTGGCCGATGCCCGCGGTCGTGCCTGGTGCCCGCGGTCGTGCCCGGTGCCCGCGGTCGTGCCCGATGCCCGCGGTCGTGCCCGGTGCCCACGGTCGTGGCCGATGCCCGCGGTCGTGCCCGGTGCCCGCGGTCGTGCCCGGTGCCCACGGTCGTGCCCGTTGCCCACGGTCGCGTCCGGTGCCCGCGGTCGTGCCCGGTGCCCCTCCCCCATTCCGGGTGTGGGCTGTACTCGCGCCGTCCCCCATTTTGCATTCTCTAAGTCTTGGACGGAGGTTATGTTTTCACCCTTGTCTGTATTTGTTTGTGAACAGGATATCTCAAAAAGTTGTGGACTCGTTCAGACGATATTCCGTGGAGAGGTTTGGTTCGGGAGAAGGACAAAATGATTAGATTTTAGTGAATATCCTGATGCGAGGAAACAGTATCTTGTGATTCTTTACCATTGAGAGACGGGGCCAAAAACAATACAGTGCCTATAGAAAGTCTACACCCCCTTTCAAAATGTTCCCATTTTGTTTCCTTATAGCCTGGAATTAAATTGCATTACATGAGACTTTTTTCCACCTTCATTTCCACATGGTAACCCACAACTTCCAAGTGTAAAACAAATTCCACAAAATTCAAAACATTAACTAGAGGGGAGCACTCGGTATAGTGCAAAACCTCTGCCGCCAATACTAGGATTGGGCATACAACCATACTTTTTTGAAAGGAGTGTTTTTTAAGGCCAAATTTCACGCTGATCACGAATCCGTTGAAATTTTTGACATAGCATGATGTCTTAGGTTGGTAATGCAAAAATTCAAAATGGCCACCAAATTTACCCACTTTTCAGGTAAAATTTGATAATTATGGCTTACGAGGGCATGTAATATTAGGGTTGGGCACACATCGACTTTTTCTCTGTTGTCCCATTAAAAGGAGTGTTTTTTATGGCGATTTTTCACGCTGATCACGAATCCGTTGAAATTTTTGACCTAGGATAATGTCTTACTAAGACATCATCCTCGGTCAAAAATTTATTACATGCCCTAGTAAGCCATAATTATCAAATTTTACCTGAAAAGTGGGTAAATTTGGTGGCCATTTTGATTTTTTTGCATTTTACCAACCTAAGACATCATCCTTGGTCAAAAATTTCAACGGATTGGTGATCAGCGTGAAAAACGGCCATAAAAAACACTCCTTTCAACGGGACAACAGAGAAAAAGTCGATGTGTTCCCAACCCTACCAATACTGCTGGGTCACTTAAGTGAACCTGATATCCTATTCATTGTAGGTCAAAACGGATCAGACTTTACTGAACCACGATTGAATAAACTAACCTAGATCGACGCACATGTAGAAATGCCCAAAAAAAAAAAATCGAAATTTTTTTTTGAAAAAAAAGTTGCAGAATTTCTGGGTTTTTTTTTCTCTAACAAATTTTTTTATGGGAGGGGGTTGGAAATCACTTAAAACATGTATAAATGCAAAAAAAAAATCAAATATTTTTCAAATAGAATCAATTTTTTTGAAAAAAAGTTGCAAATTTTTTTTTTTTTTTTTTTTTTTAGACCAAGTCCAAAATCTAATGACATGATCCTTGGACTATACCTAATCCCCCCACCAAGTTTCGTCGAAATCCGTCCAAGAGTTTTTCCGTAATACTGTTCACAAACAAACAGACGGGTGAAAACAGTAACCTCCATCCATCTTCGATGGCGGAGGATAAATATAAAAAAACTAAAATATCTTGGTTGGCTGGGTGTCCACCCCCCTGAGTTAATACTTGGTCGAAGCATCTTTGACAGCAATTACAGCTGTAAGTCTGTTGGGATAGGTATCTACCAACTCTACACACCTTGATTGGGCAATATTTGCCCATTCTTCTGTTCAAGGACAGTTAAGTTGCGTGGGGTGCGTTAATGGACAGCAATCTTCAACTCATGCCACATATTTTCAATTGGATTTAGGTCAGGGCTCTGACTGGGCCACTCAAGGACATTTATCGTTTTGTTCCTTAGCCACTCCAGTGTAGCTTTGGCTGTGTGCTTCGGGTCATTGTCATGCTGAAAGGGGAACTTCCATCCCAATTTCATCTTTCTTGCAGAGAGCAGCAGGTTTTCCTCGAGGATTTTTCTGTATTTTGCTCCATCCATTTTCCCTTCGATCCTGACAAGTGCCCCAGTCCCTGCTGGCGAGAAACATCCCCCATAACATGATGCTGCCACCACTATACTTCACAGTCAGGATGGTGTTCTTTGGGTGATGTGCTCTGTTGGGTTTGCACCAAACGTAATGTTTTTCATTTTGGCCAAAAAGTTCCATCTTGGTTTCATCAGACCAAAGAACTTTTAACCACATGGCTTCAGAATCTCCGGAGTGGTTTTTGTGCAAACCTCAAACGGGACTCAAGGTGGGCTTTTTTGAGTAATGGCTTCCTTCGTGCCACCCAACCATACAGGCCAGACTTGTGGAGTGCTTGGGATATTGTTGTCGCATGCACACAGTGACCAGCCTTTACCATAAAGACATGTAGCTCTTTCAAAGTTGCCAGTTGCCTCTCTCTGATCAATCTCCTCCTTGCTTTGTCATCCAGTTTGGAGGGACCGCCTTATTTTGGCAGGGTCTTGGTGGTACCATACACCTTCCACTTCTTAATGATTGGCTTGACTGTGCCCCAAGGAATATTCAAGGCCTTTGAAATATTTTTATACCCATCTCCTGATCTGTGCCTTTCTACAGTTTTATCCCAGAGGTCTTTTGAAAGCTCCTTGCAGCTCATGGTTAAGTCTTTGCTGTGAAATGCACTCCCCAGAAGAGGAAACCTACAGGAACAGCTGATTTTATTCTGAAATAATCAGAATCACTTAAATTTAACATAGGTGGAGGCAAATTATCTTGGTGTGTGATTTTGAAGGTAATTGGTAACTCCTGAGATAATTCACAATTTTTATAATGGGGTGTGGATACTTATCCAACCAAGATATTCTTGTTTTGTATTTTAAATTGATTTTCTGAAATTTGTAGAATTTGTTTTTTATTTGGAAGTTGTGGGTTATGATGTGTAAATAATGATGCTTCCTCCCCCCCCCTCTACCCCCACCGTAACAGTAATTTTGAAATAACCTTCATCGCTAATTATATCGACATCGTTTTTATTTCAGCTTTCACATGAACAAACTTACATATTTGACCTTTACTTGGTTATAGAAGAAATAGCACTCCATTCCTTCACTGGCTGTCTATCCTGGTTTTGAACCGCTACCCAGCTGTAAGCAATCATGCTAGTGTTTCACAGAGTCTTGTGCATCGTCCCTCAGATGGATGTTTATTGTGCGGTGTCCAATCTGCTGGCATTAGTTGGTGGATATTAAATACGCTACAGGCACAGTGTCTTCCGCGGAGAATCGGCGAGTTATCTCCTGCATCCTGTATCATTTTCACTTTCCTGCACTAATCTTTACTGAAGAGGACTGGGGACTCCCAGCAATGATGTCTCCATGGCACCTCATCATGATATTTATTATCTGTGGAGGTGATGTCTTTGAAGGCATGCTATATCTGATCGTCATGGTTTATTCTTGAACTCGTGGAAATTCCGCGCAATGTAAAGTGTGACTTCAATAATATCATGCAAAGAACCGTTAAATCTCATGTGAATTTAATATTGTCTGCCTATGTGCTCCCGAAAGATGTTGCTTAGTTAAATATCTCCCCAACCCCAAGTCATCAATGTGAATTGACGTTTCGTTAAAATCTAAGAAGGTTTATTGATTTGTTCAAATTGTCTTGTGACGATTGTCGGTCCAGAGCAAGGCACAGAAGAAAATGAGAGAGAACGAAGTGTTGAATCAAATGGTCCCACTAAACAACAGGGCATGGACAAGGCATTGAAAAAACCACTGCAAGCTCAACAGGTTGTGAATGAAGACAAAGACTTTAATGTTGAAGGTGGGAAAAGCAGGTAGAGATTGTGCAATAAAACAGTGCTTTAATGGTCTCCTTGTGGCGATATCCTGATGAGACCCCTCACTTGAAAAAAAACAAGTGAAATCCTTCAATACAGCGCGTGTGGTGAAGCAAATGAGTACACTAATGTTAAAATATGCAATTTATGCTTTTTCAGTTGAAAAACAATTAAAAAGCGTACTTAATATTTGAAATGTAAAAATCTTGTTATTATTGTGATAAGCACCTTTATATATAACAGAAGGAATGAAATCGTTTGATACAGTGTGCCAGGAGGCCACAAAAGAATGATAGCAGAAGAAGAACTTGGCTTTCGGCGATCGGTGCGAAATGCAATGGTGGGCGGAAATGACGTCTTTCAGCGCGAAATGCGATGGTGGGCGGAAATGACGTCTTTCGTTCGTTCGTACATGAGAGGGGCGCGTTTCTTGGTTTTTTCCCGTCAAGCAATAAATTAAATGTTTTTCACGTATATATATATATATATATAACACATTCGTTTCACAAATTTCCATTGAAATACTCGGGTATTTCCGTCAATTCTTGCTATTTCCGTCTAGGTTACGCACTGCCATCTACCGGACGGCCGTCATTGGCTGTCTTGAGGCACGTGGGGGGGGGGGGGCAGGGGACACCGGAGACGTGGTAGACACCGGGGACATTTCAAACTCTGTGCAATTGTATACAGCGCACGCGCTGTAAAAATTGGGCAAGGTGCAAGTCGTATTCAGAGGTGGCACTTGAGAGTGGGATTGCCTCCAGATAACGTCTGACAAAGATTTCAAGGCCATCAGCCAAGATGGCGGATCGCAGGTCCAGTTTGGAAAGAAAGAAACATAATTCCTGGAATTTTATGTATCTTCATGGGGCAGGGATAATTTTTGGATTATTGGAGTTTGGAGCAAGTTGGAGTGCCCCTCTGGCTCGTTGTAGCTACGTTGTCACAGGTCTACAGGTCTGATAATGTTGTCACAATTCACTGAAAATGAGTTTATAATTTGCTAAGAATTCTGTGATTGTATTAAAATGAACTTTCACCATATAATGTGGCTGATATGTTAATGTATCTGTTGATAAAATGAGTCACAGGGACATTGTCTAATAATTTCTGATTGGAAAAGGGGAGGGGTGGACAAATACCCACTTGGCCTTCTAGTAATGCTGAAACAACAACAACAATTGATTGATTGAATTTAAACACCCATTCGAATTGTGGTGTCAACTTTTTACCAACACCAGAAGCAAGTTTTGGGCCCTCCTTCAACGAATTCTGGCTCTCTACCCGACTTGTAGATGGTGACGGTGATGGTGATGGTGAAGCTGATGGAGATGGTGAAGGCTCAGGAATAAAGAAGAAGAAGAAGCGGAAGAAGAAGAAGGCTGCCACTGCTGCTCCTGATGGCAAGGCAGTTTGTAAGGATTTAAGCCTTTGCTATCGGTGTGTTTTTGATGATAACGATGGATTTTTTTTTCATACACTATTGGGGAATAAACTCATAACTTGAGTATTTCTGCTTTTAATATCGTTTGATTTTGAAATGTTTTTGTTTTTTTTTTCTTTGTAATTTAATTGCTCCTTTGCTGTTTCTTCCTTCATGATCTAGCACCACCTTGCCAATCAACATCGGTGAAGGTGCAGACTGACCCACCGAGAGTTCCTGTCTGTGAGCTTTTCCCAAATGGAATCTACCCCAAAGGTGAAGAGTGCGAGTACACACCCATTCAAGATGGGTGAGTTGATGAGAAGTTGACCAACTGCAGATGTTGGTGAATGCATAAGCTAAGTACGAGTGCTAGGTTAGAGTGGCCATTTTTAATGAGCTGTGCCAGCAAGCCGAAAATAAGAACTACAGCCAAAGCAGGACAGTAACCAAGGAACAGCTTGACTTATTACCATGACGTTGGCAGTTTTATTTTTACTTCCATGAGCAGGTGTAGCCATCATGGCAATAATGTGCTGACATCCGGCTGTATACACTTTGCAGTTGCTCGGCCATGGCCTCACAAAACAATTTTAAGTATAATTCTGCCCTTCGACCTGGTTTAGAAAACAAGGTTGCTTAGTCATAGGGAATTGTGGGATGCAATGTTTGACCCACTTTTGAGTTTGCATGTTTATTGACCGAGTTCTGCTCTCCCAATTGCAGGGTTTTTGGTGGACGTTTTGGTGTCTGTAACCAGTGTAATTATCTTCTTTTTGTGATCATGCTTCATGACCTCCTGGAGAAGCTTGTTAGCTAGCACTAATTTGGCACGATGTTGGACAATTAATGGATGAGTGTGGGGGTAGAACACTGGTTCTCAAGCTCTTTTGCATGGCGGCTGCTCTTCGGATATTTCATAATTGCCATTCCTCCCCACCCCAATCTATCTTTGGCCCATAAAAATACTGTATAGCTGCTTTTTCTGGAGTAAAAGATGAAGGTTTCATCAACATCTGAGGGGAGCTGGGGATGGTTATTCAGAGGCCATTTAAGGAGGCCTGGGGGATGTTAACCCCCATAATCTGAAGGAAAAAAAGGTATCTAAATTCAGGCCTAACAATGGAACTTTTTGGCAAAAAAGACTTTCTTTGGGTTTGCTCAACTTATGAGAACCTGTTGATTCGTCCCTGTCTCTGCTCTCAACAATTCAAAATAATTCCTGAGTCTTGTAGTTCTAATTTACTATCAATAAACACAAACTATTGTTACCTCTGCCACCGAAGATGAAGGAGGTTATGTTTTCACCCCTGTCTGTCTGTTTGTTTGTGTACAGAATGTCTCAAAAGTTGTGGATGGATCCGGATGAAATTTTGGCGACAGGTTGGGTGTGTGACAAGAATGAACTGATTAGATTTTGGTGAAGATCCAGATCCAGATCCGACTACTGGACTTTTTAAAAGTGATTCTTCACCATTGAGAGATCGAAAGGGCCAAAAACGATATAGTACTGTATTGCATGATATTTCAAAAATGTATTGGGCCCGTTATGTTCTCGTGGATCAGGCATTACGTGGCGGAAGTATGCGCTCAACCGCGTGCCTTTCTAGTTTATATATTGGCTGCTTTTGATGTTTGCACGTGGTACATGCTTCAGGGAGCCTCGTTGGTAAGCATTTCTGGCTACGCTATCGCTGATGATTCGCCAATAAGTGATGAAACCTGTCTGGTAGCTGAGGGTGTGTGTTGCATTGGGATTCTCATGTGTGTACTGTGTGTAAACGTCTTTATAGATGTTGAGGAACTCTGGGAAAGGTTTGAAACAACGTAACGCTTACCTTGTGTAGGTCTTCTTGGGTTGTTTTACGCAGCTTCTTCGGCTGGAGGAGTGTGGGAGGGGTCAATTATTTTTATAATCTGAGCCACCTGGGTTTAGTTGATTAGGTGAGAGCTGATTGGCTATTCCCTCCATTCACAGGTAAGATATGTGGGGTGGGTCTTTGTTTTTATATATGCAGAGACATGACAGAAGTAAATAGACACCATGATTTTAAAATAATTTATTTCTTGAACATTTGAAGTACACTTGATCCATTTTAATACATACACTAGTATATGGTAGACTTGCCATTTGCAGATTTCAATGCTTTTACTCTTTCAGGCAGCGAACTAACGAGTTCTGAAATTTTATTTTGTGTGATTTCTGCCCAGGCTTCACACAAAAGGTTTAGCAATTCTGCCCGTGATGTTGGTTTCCTGGAATTTTTTTCCACACAGCTCGATCCAATTTGGCCCAGAGGTGTTCAATGGGATTCATGTCAGGAGACTGACTTGGCCATGTAAGTCGCTTGATCCCATTTCTGTCCTGCCATTCTTTGGTCTTTTTTGCAGTGACATGAAGCTCCATCTTCCATGAGCAGAGTGTTGTTTTTAAACATCTGACCAGTGGAGAAGACAGGGAGATGTCCATCGTCAAGGATAGAAATGTATATCTTATGGTTGATGTTCCCTGAGCTTACAAGCTCTGACCGACTAGCGCTCCAGATTGCTCCCCACACCATCACTGAAAAACCACCGTGTTTGACAGTTTGCTGCAATAGGTTCAAAGAAAACTCTTGCCTGGAAAGTCTCCAGACCCATACGTGCCCACTTTCAGAAAATTGAGCAAATTGGGACTCACCTGAAAAAAATGACAGTTTGCCAAAGCTCCAAGGGTCTGGTGGCCATCTCGTCAGCACACCCTTTCTCCTTTGAATCTTAGCTGATCGAGGAAGAGGTTTTCTCCTCGCTGCTCTCCCCTCGTAGCCCAGGTTATGGTTCCGCACGGTAGTTCTTGAGCTAACTTGGACCTCTGCAACATCTGCTGCCTTGCAACGGGGAGTTTTCTCAATGGACCGCTTGACAGCTGAAAGACACCTTTCTGAGGGCCCAGATCGAACAGAACGGGAAGCTGTGGGTTCCTTGCCTTCGCTGGTGAATTGCAAATCACCCGATTGACTGTAGAAAGTGGAATGCCAAGGTTCTGAGCTATCTGACGCTGGCTGACTCCACCTTCCAAATGGCCAACAATTCGTCCTCTTTGAAAATCGCAAAAGTCGTGTGCTCCTTCGGTTCGAGGCATAGTTAATTGTCGTACACGACCCAGGAACTCGTTTCTGCAAATAAATAGTTGAATATTAGTACAAATCACTGAGTAAACCTTGCTTTATGCAGATGAAATGAATAAATTTAAGGTGTCTATTTACTTCTGTCATGTCTCTGTATGTGGGTCACATAGGACACTGAGTTAATATATATATATATATATATATATATATATATATATATATATATATATATATATATATATATATATATATATATATATATATATATCTATATATATATATCTATATATATATATATATATATATCTATATATATATATATATCTATATATATATATATATATATATATATATATATATATATATATATATATATATATATATATATATATATATATATATATATATATATATATATATATATATATATATATATATATATATTGTTACGGTTGTGGAAATTCACAGGACACCATATAGGTCCTTAGATCAGTTATGTCGATAAGTCTGTGTTCAGTTAGATTAACACACCGATGTTTAAAGGCAATTATTCGTGTAACCGGGCTATGATTTTTGAGGTAGTGTTTTAATTTCGCTATCTTTATTTTGGACCAACCGCCTCTCAACCACCACAACCACCACCAACCGCATCTCAACAACAACAGCCACCTTCTCCACAACTGCCTTCACAACAACCACCACATCTCCAGAACGACAACCACGACATCTCGCCATCTCCTCAACTGCCTCTCATCAAACCTCTCCACAACGAAAACATCGCTCTCATCAACCATCTCCACAACGACCACCACGACATCCCCTCACCACCTACGCCACAATGAACAGCAACCCCTCACCTTCATCTCCATTGCGCCGCTATCTTTGCGCCAGCCACGGCGAATTCCCCACGAACAACATCTCTGCCACCAGACGTGGGGACTCCTTCATTGGGGCGAGGGTCGATGATTTCACCCACGTCCGCTCTCTCCGAGATTCGCGACAATTCGGATCAAAAGATTAAAAGGGGCGGAGCCAGCGGGGAGTCAGAGGTGAGAGATCGGAGATCAAAACCTCACCTCACGGATCCAATATAAGGGTGCGCAGAGACGCCAAGCGCGCAGTTGTGTGGAGTCGTGTTGTGAGCTGGGTCAGTCTGGAGTCTGCAGTCGGTGAGGAGCTGGAGAGAGCGGAGGAGACTGGAGCTAGGAGCGCGGCCTGCCATGCCGTGCCGTGCTGAACAGTGGGTCGCTGGAGAGAGGCCGGAGAGGAGTCGCCAACCAGCGGCATAACGGTCCGAGGTGATTGGGCCCCGGGACAGTCCAAATGACGCTGAGGAACGGGCAGGCTCTTAAGAGAGCATCAACTCTGAAAGAGCAAAGGCCCGTTCGTTCCTCTGAGGCTTTGTCGACTAGGCCCGATCGACCGGGCCGCACGACGAGACCTGGGCCGAGCGAGCCGCGGTCATGCCAGCTGCCGTGTGGACGGGACGTCGAGGAACGCCCAGCGAGTCGCCACGAAGGTGACAGGTAACCAGCGCGGTCTCTCGGAGCTCCTGCAGTCTTCACAGCTCCGTCACTTATAAAGACCCACGAGGTCCAGTTCTGTCCCCTTGCCTTTTCTGGGGTTTTTCTTTGCATGAACGTTGTGGCGCCATGTCTTTAAGTAGAGCTGTTAAGTGCATGCAAATAAATAATAATAGAACGGCTGTAGGCTTTGTTGCTTGTGTTTTGTCCCATGCATGCATCGGTTGTATACATGATTGCATGACTGCTTACGGGTGTGAAACAAATGTCATGGTTTAAATGTTCACCCGTTCGTTGCGTCCTTTCCCTCATTGAACTGCCATAATTAAGTTCGGAATACTAGCTGGCTTTTTAATCGCTGATAAAAGAATCGGGTCCAACGGGACTTCGTGATAATAACCCGCTCGGTTATCACAAATCGGAGCGAGCTGCTTTAGCGGCTCGTTTCTAAGCAGGCCCCGTTGAGGTACAATCTTTCGGTAGTCTGCCCACGCTATTAATTAGGTGAATCGACCATTCGGCGATCGGACCTTATAGCGCGGGTATTGACAAGGCTGTGGTGTGCTTAAAACACACCCGTAGCTGGATTTCGGCGTTGTTCTGAAAGCTGCGACTCGGTTTGTCCGTTCGGTGGGCGAGAGCGGCCGCCATTGGCTAGAAGCGGTTGCCCGCACACCGACGGGCGGGAAACCACAACAATATATATATACATATATGTATATGATGTATACTTTCACCATTCAACCTCCACATATATATGTATGTTTGAACAGAAATTTGGAATTTGGCCAAGGTGTCAGAGATTGCTGGTCCACTATTTGCGAAGGACTGTGGTATCTTTAACCGTTTAACATCCACCAAATAATGCTGACAGATAGGATGCATGTTTGATTGCATGTCAACAACCTTAGTTGAGCTCTGTGCTGTTACCATTGTCACTCCATTGTACTCCATGGTCTGTCATACCTCGGCTCGTATACTTGTGTCTCTCAACTTGAACAAGCGATCATCATTTTCTTATTTGTTCTGCACAGTACTTGTATCACTCGTTCTTACCAGAGGGTATGTTGGCTTCCCCAGGCACATGGTGAGTTGGAGAGCAAACAGTGAGGAGCGCCGTGCATTGGACTCTGCCAGCGAAGAGGAATGGAATGACTTCCGCCAAGCTGCTGAAGTGCATCGACAAGTTCGCAAGCACGTGATGTCCTTCATCAAGCCTGGTCTGACCATGATCGATATATGGTGTGTACTGGAGATTAATTTCTGGTAACATCTAGTTCAACTTGAGCTTTAATATGAATGCCCATCTATACATGATGTATATGAAGTTGAGGAGGTGGGGGGGGGGGGGTGAGGGAGAGGACAACTTAACTGTCATGCATGAGAAACTCCAAAATTGACATTGACATGGTCTGTGCATGTACAGGACTCGTGGTCTGCACTCAAAATTGACATGGTCGGTGCATCAGTGGGATTCACGTCCATTGGAGATTGGTTGGGAGTGCTTCATATGTATGTATATATATATATATATATATATATATATGTGTAAAGACCCACCGACATCTCTCACCTGTGAATGAAGGGAATAGCCAATTAGCTCTCACCTAATCGACTACCCCAGGTGGCTAGGATTATACGGAAATGTATGTGTGTGTATATATATATATATATATATATATATATATATATATATATATATATATATATATATATATATATATATATATATATATATATATATATATATATATATATATATGTATGTGATATCATAATCATAATCCATCCGGGCTGTCATAATCCATCCAATGTCATAATCATACAATGTGATATATATATATATATATATATATATGTATATATATGTATATATATATATATATATATATATATATATATATATATATATATATATGTATATATATATATATATATATATATATATATATATGTGTGTGTATATATATGTATATATATATATATATATATATATATATATATATATATATATATATATATATATATATATATATATATATATATATATATATATATATATATATATATATATATATATATATATATATATATATATATACATACAGTGGGGAGAACAAGTATTTGATACACTGCCGATTTTGCAGGTTTTCCCACTTACAAAGCACGTAGAGGTCTGTAATTTTTATCATAGGTACACTTCAACTGTGAAAGACGGAATTGAAAACAAAAATCCTGAAAATCACATTGTATGATTTTGAAATAATTAATTTGCATTTTATTTCATGAAATAAGTATTTGATACACTATAAAAACAGAACTTAATATTTGGTACAGAAACCTTTGTTTGCAATTACAGAGATCAGACGTTTCCTATAGTTCTTAATCAGGTTTGCACAGACTGTAGCAGGGATTTTGGCCCACTCCTCCATACAGATCTTCTCCAGATCCTTCAGGTTTCGGGGCTGTCGCTGGGTCACACAGACTTTCAGCTCCCTCCAAAGATTTTCTATTGGGTTCAGGTCTGGAGACTGGCTCGGCCACTCCAGGACCTTGAGATGCTTCTTACGGAGCCACTCCTTAGTTGCCCTGGCTGTGTGTTTCGGGTCGTTGTCATGCTGGAAGACCCAGCCACGCCCCATCTTCAATGTTCTTGTTGAGGGAAGGAGGTTGTTGGCCAAGATCTCATGATACATGGCCCCATCCATCCTCCCCTCAATACGATGCAGTTGTCCTGTCCCCTTTGCAGAAAAGCATCCCCAAAGAATGATGTTTCCACCTCCATGCTTCACAGTTGGGATGGTGTTCTTGGGGTTGTATTCATCCTTCTTCTTCCTCCAAACACGGCGAGTGGAGTTTAAACCAAAAAGCTCTATTTTGGTCTCATCAGACCACATGACCTTCTCCCATTCCTCCCCTGGATCATCCAGATAGTCATTGGCAAACTTCAGACGGGCCTGGACATGCGCTGGCTTGAGCAGAGGGACCATGCGTGCGCTGCAGGATTTTAATCCATGACGGCGTAGTGTTTTACTTCTGGTTTTCTTTGATACTGTGGTCCCAGCTCTCTTCAGGTCATTGACCTGGTCCTGCTGTGTAGTTCTGGGCTGATCCCTCACCTTTCTCATGATCAGTGAGGCTCCACGAGGTGAGATCTTGCATGGAGCCCCAGACCGAGGGGGATTGACTGTTATCTTGAACTTCTTCCATTTTCTAATAATTGTGCCAACAGTTGTTGCCTTCTCACCAAGCTGCTTGCCAATTATCCTGTAGCCCATCCCAGCCTTGTGCAAGTCTACAATTTTGTCCCTGATGTCCTTGGACAGCTCTCTGGTCTTGCCCATTGTGGAGATGTTGGAGTCTGATTGATTGAGTGTGGACAGCTGTCTTTTATGCAGATAACGAGTTCAAACAGATGCAGTTAATACAGGTAATGAGTGGAGAATGGGAGGGCTTCTTCGAGACAAAACTAACAGGTCTGTGAGAGCCGGAATTCTTACTGGTTGGGAGGTGATCAAATACTTATTTCATGCAATAAAATGCAAATTAATTATTTTAAAATCATACAATGTGATTTTCAGGATTTTTGTTTTAGATTCCGTCTTTCACAGTTGAAGTGTAACTATGATAAAAATTACAGACCTCCACGTGCTTTGTTAGTGGGAAAACCTGCAAAATCAGCAGTGTATCAAATACTTGTTCTCCCCACTGTATATATATATATATATATATATATATATATATATATATATATATATATATATATATATATATATATATATATATATATATATATATATATATATATATATATATATATATATATATATATATATATATATATATTTGCGCCCGCCGGCGTGCGAACGGCCACGTAACTCGAATCGCGGCACGTCGCCCACCGGACGGACAATTCAGTCGTGACCCTTTCGGAACAACGCCGGGAGCAAGTCACGGGTGGGGGTTTAACCTCACCACAATCGTGCCAATTGCCCACCCGTGCAGGATAGGGTTGCTCGCCAAATTCGATCTACCTAAGTACCCGCGCGAATGGTCGACCGGGCTATCGTACCACGCCACAGGCCGACTCCGGACACGAACCGCTTAAGCGGTCCATTCCATGCTACAGTGATCACCGAGCGGTGTTATCGTCGGCCTTGACGGTTCAGATTAATTTCCGGGATGTTGCACCCACTACGAACCCCTTACGTGAAGCAGGATGGAGAGTTAATTGAAAGGAAGGAGGCGAAGCGAAACGGGCACAGTTCAACATGCAAGCACTTTATTAGGCGACACACGGAAAGCACGTATATACAGCCATACACAAAAAGCAAATGTAATACAACCGACTAACGTGTACACACGGCAACACTTACACAGTTTTACTTCACAGACGGCGCCAACACACATTTACACAAAAGCAAAAGAAAGAAGCCACCCTCACAGACAACGAGGCAGACAGGCCCGTAGGCCAAATGTGCGCGGGACCTAGAGGAGCGGCTTGGTCCACAAGACCGGGGAGGTCTTACCCGCGTCCTCGTGACGCGTTGGCGGGCAAGCCGCAAAGTGTCCGCGGCGCTGTGCCCCGACTCCGGGCCCCTGGCGTGCTTGTTGGCACCACGTTTGGGGTGGGGGAGGAATGGGGCCCCCTTTTTCACTATCTCAGCACGGGGGAAGGGGAAATTGTTGATGCCCTGGGGGCGGGGAGTGGCTGGCTGAATTGGGTCCCGCGACGAGACGAGCGATCCCCCACACCGCAGCCTCGTCGCCGACTGCCGTCCTCCTGGCCTCGGACCCGAGCTCCCCTGCCCTGACCAGCCGCCCGCAGCTCCACCGCGTGCACTCGACTCAACTCCACCAACGCGACACTTCTTGTCTCCAAAAGCAACTTCTTGACGACACCCTCCCCTCGTTCCACACTCTCCTCCTCGCTCAACTCAAGCCCCCGAGTCGCCTTCCGCTCGCACCTTTATAGCTCTCAGGAGAAGCCGACATGCAAATATGCGGATCAAAACGCGATTGGAGGCGGGGCCACGCCACCCTCTGTTCAGCCATTGGTCGGGAAAAAAGGGGCGTGAACCTCCCTGGATCCGCATATTTGCATAAACGGACTTCACCGATGCGCGCTTGGAGGCGGGGCCAAGCCGCCTCGCGTTCGCCCATTGGACAGAGGGGAAGTGGGCGTGAAGCGTTTCTGATCCGAATTTTCCCCTCGGAAAGGCCGCCATTTGCGCTCGCGGCTCGGTGCGTTCGGCACCAATCGCCGAGCGGGCCCGAGACAGCCCGACGTTCAGTGTTCACAGGTGTTGCGGGAATGGCCGTAGAAGCGATGATGTGGGATGAAGTTGTGAAGGTAAAGGCGAAGGTGGTGGTGTGGCGTTGTTGTGGTGTGGTGGGGATGGCATGGTTGTTGAGATGCTGTTTGTTTGAAATAAAAGATAGAGAAAGAAAAACGACTGACTCAAAGCGTCGCAGCCCGGATGGATCACATAAATTCCCTCAAAACAACGGGTTTGGGCTAACTACACATGTACCTATGGAGATATCTCACATGAGGGCCCTTTATGGTGTAATGCGAATTTCCACAGCCGTAACCATATATATATATATATATATATATATATATATATATATATATATATATATATATATATATATATATATATATATATATATATATATATATATATATATATATATATATATATATATATATATATATATATATATATATATATATATATATATACATACACACACACACACACATACATACATACACAGCTCTGGAAAAAAAATAAGAACACTCCAAAAACAAATTAAATCAGCATCTCTACATGTATGGCAGCCATTCCATTGCAGTGTCTGTTGAATTCCAACATAGGCACACCTCGTTCTACTTAGTAAGGTACTGATTAGGTGATCACCTGAACCAAATCTTATTTAACAAGGAAAAGTATAAAAACCACTGCTGTGGTCATCACTATCCTCTTGCAATAGGACCAGCTGGATGACAAAAACAGTGCTTGTTGTACCTCAAAAGTAATTGGAATAAAAAAAAATAACTATTGACCATGCCAAAAGAGTTGAAAAGAAAAGTTTTGAGTGAGGAAAAGAAGGGTTCAATTCTGGCTTTACTGGCAGAGGGATACAGTGAGCGTCACGTTGCTTCCTTCCTTAAAATTTCAAAGAGTGCGGTTCATAAGAACAAGGTCAAGCAGCAGACATTGGGAACAACAAAGCTACAGACTGGCAGAGGGCGAAAATGACTTTCCACTGACCGGGATGACCGCCAACTTATTCGAATGTCACCCAACAACCGGAGGATGACATCAAGTGACCTACAAAAAGAATGGCAAACGGCAGCTGGGGTGAAGTGCACGGCGAGGACTGTTCGATACAGGCTCCTCGGGGCAGGGCTGAAGTCATGCAAAGCTAGAAAAAAGCCCTTCATCAATGAGAAGCAAAGAAGAGCCAGGCTGAGGTTTGCAAAAGACCATAAGGATTGGACCGTAGAGGACTGGAGTAAGGTCATCTTCTTTGATGAGTCCAATTTTCAACTTTGCCCAACACCTGGTCGTCTAATGGTTTGTCGGAGACCTGGAGAGGCCTACAAGCCACAGTGTCTCGCACCCACTGTGAAATTTGGTGGAGGGTCGGTGATGATCTGGGGGTGCTTCAGCAAGGCTGGAATCGGGCAGATTTGTCTTTGTGAAGGACTCGTGAATCAAGCCATGTACAAGGTTGTCCTAGAAGAACACTTGCTTCCTTCTGCTCTGACAATGTTCCCCAACTCTGAGGATTAGTTTTTCCATCAGGACAATGTTCCATGCCACACAGCCAGGTCAATCAAGGTGTCGATGGAGGACCATCAGATCAAGACCCTGTCATGGCCAGCCCAATCTCCAGACCTGAACCCCATTGAAAACCTCTGGAATGTGATCAAGAGGAAGATGGATGGTCACAAGCCATCAAACAAAGCCGAGCTGCTTGAATTTTGTGCCAGGAGTGGCATAAAATCACCCAAGAGCAATGTGAAAGACGACTGGTGGAGAGCATGCCAAGACGCATGAAAGCTGAGATTGAAAATCAGGATTATTCCACAAAATATTGATTTCTGAACTCTTCCGAAGTTAAAACATTAGTATTGTGTTGTTTAAAAATGAATATGAACTTGTTTTGTTTGTATTATTTGAGGTCTGAAAACACTGAATCTTTGTTGTTAATTTGACCAGTTGTCATTTTCTGCAAATAAATGTTCTCAATGACAATATTTTTATTCGGAATTTGGGAGAAATGTTGTCAGTAGTTTATAGAATAAAACAAAAATGTTCATTTTATTCAAACACATAGCTATAAATAGTAAAACCAGAAAAACTGATAATTTTTCAGTGGTCTCTTAATTTTTAGGTCATCTCCAAAGAGATGATCTAATAAAACCAGTCTCGATGTCCGTACGGACGTACGTCCCCATTTTTTTCTTCCGATTTTTCTTGATATTTCGTATGTGGGTAGATGTCGATGAGGGATGCACGACGGTATGAGCTTTGACCCGATTGAAGGTCACGGTCAACGTCAACGTCACTCCAAAGTTGTGAAATCGTCCATTTTCAAAATCTATCTCCTCCGCCGTTTTTGATTCGATCTTCGGATTCCGATAATATGGAACAATATCTAAATTTGATCGTGCCGGTTTTTTGAAATTCGTCCTGGTTATTGAGTCACGTGTCTTCAAAGTTGGAAAAATCGTCGATGTGATACGGTCAAAAATTTCTTTTGCCCGATCTTGATGAAACTTGGTATGTAGGTAGGGGTCGATTAGTGAGGCACGACGTTATGACTTTTGACGCGATTGAAAGTCAAGGTCAAGGCCATTCCAAAGTTGCGAAATCGTCCATTTTCAAAATCTATCTCCTCTGCCGTTTGTGATCCGATCTTCGAAATTTCTTTGGATTCTGATAATATCGAACAATATCTAAATTTGGTCAGGCCGGTTTTTAAAAATTCGTCCTGGTTATCGAGTCACGTGTCTTCAAAGTTGGAAAAAATCGTCGTTGTGATACGGTCAAAAAAATTTCGCCCGATCTTTATGAAACTTGGGATGTAGGTAGGGGTCGATGAGTGATTCACTTCGGTATGACTTTAGACCTGATTGAAGGTCAATGTCAAGGTCACCGATGCTGTAAACTTGTGAAATCATCCATTGTCAAAATATCATCCGCCATTTATGACTCGGAAATGCGGTTTGAGTTCTGAGGTCCTATCCTATTGAAGATCTATCCTATTGAATCCGGTTTCTATCCTATTGAAGACACATTCATCATAAATGTTCTAAATCAACCATTTTCAAAATCTATCTCCGGATAACTCAGAAATGTAGTTTGATTTCTGAGGTTTTCTATCCTTTTTACTCCCGAACTTTCGTCTGTACGTTGAACCAAAAGACAAGACGACATCAAAGCCATTCTAAGCTGACCAGAGATGACTGTCACACCCCAACCGGGGGTAATTTTTTCCGGAGCTATATATATATATATATATATATATATATATATATATATATATATATATATATATATATATATATATATATATATATATATATATATATATATATATATATATATATATATATATATATATATATATATATATATATATGATTGACCCCTCCCATACTCCTAGCCGAAGTAGCTGCATAAAGCAACCCAAGAAGACTTGCACAAGGTAAGTGCGAACGCTGTTTCGAACTCTTCCCAGAGTTCCTCAACAACTATAAAGACGTTCACACATAGTACACACATGAGAATCCCAATGCTTGAGGGGGTGTATAGCATTGGTGTCATTTGAAGCTGTCTGCTTTTTGTTGCAACTGTTGGGTTCCCCCACTCCCCCCCAATGCTCCCCCCAGTGAAAGATTAGAAGCTTGCTCACGTGCTCTTATCAAGGAGAATGGATTCAAGGCCGGTCTCGCTTTCCCCACGGGCTGCTCCCTCAATAACTGTGCTGCACACTATACCCCAAATGCTGGCGACTCTACGGTGTTGCAGTATGATGATGTCTGCAAGATTGATTTTGGGACACACATCAATGGTAATATTGCTCTCGATTTATTTTTTATTTTTTTTTTTTATTTTTTTTTATCAAAATTTCCCACCTTTCCTGTGCTTGGCTAAGTTTGCATTGTGCCCTGATTTTAGGAAATAAAAAGCGGGGAAGGGGTAAATTTGTTGGGGGGGGGGTGGGGGAGGGAGCAGTTGGGTGGGATGGATGCGGTGGGTGGATGGAAACTAAACTAATGTCCAGTACCAAAGCACAGTTACCACAAAGTATTGTGGGCTGGGGGTCGGTGGCGAGGACGACCGCCAGGTGGAGCAGGAGAGTCGTCTCCCACCGAACACCCAGAATTGCAGGTCGTAACCTTCAGACAACTCCTAAGGTCACGGGTCACTTAAGGACCGTGATTGTCAAATTACCAGGAAAGTCACACCCTCAACGGACTCTGTCGAACCAGGTCGCTCTAGCGACCTCTGTCCGGTGTAACCGAGCGGAATTACCAAAGTCCGTCGGTCCAAACGACAACTTACAGCCCAATCGGCTTACTGGTTCTCAAGCACGAACCATGCTGGGTCAATAATAGAAAGTACAACAACGAGCTGGTACATTGAACAATTGGGGTTTATTTATAATGGGGCAGGGGAGCACAAAGAACAGAGTTAAAACCGAATATGAGAAATGCAATTTATATACAAGCAAACACTTAGCAATTTCTACTTAAGGACAGGGCCCACGGACACACACACACACACACACACACACACACACACACACACACACACACACACACACACACACACACACACACACACACACACACACAAAAGAAATGGACCCTGTCGGGTCCTTATTGGACACACCAGCTGAAGAGGATAGGTCAGCTGGGAGTCAAGGTCTGGCCGGGTACCTGTCCGCCTTGTGCGGTCACACCAGACTCTAACCCACCATGGTAGGACTCGAACCCACAATCCTTGCTGCTCGACCACCACCGCCACGAGGAGCCCTGCAAAAGACCACAGACCACGATCGCTGACGACGACGACTCTAACGACGCACACCAAGAGCAATGGCCACGATGACTGCCCTACTCTCCTCTTGACGACCACTCTCCTCTTCACTTTTGCGAGGTCCGAGGGATTTCTTCCCCTGGCCACTCGCCTCCTGATTGGACGGTTGCGTCACGCTGTTCGCCGGCCGTCCATCATTGGACAGGCCCACGGTAGGCGGGGCAACTCCCACCCTTCTAGGTGGAGTCCCGATCAGAGGTGATGAGCCTCCTGATTGGATGAAGGGTGGAGTCGGAGCTGAGGCAATGAACCTCCTGATTGGATGAAAGGCGGAGTCGGAGCTGAGGCGATGAGCCTCCTGATTGGAGGAGGTCCGGTGGGAGGAGGGAACCTCACCCCTGTACGTGACACTTGCATGGGGGTGATGGTGCGAAGAACGAAGGATTGATTGGAGATGTAAAAAAACCTGACTATCAAAGAAACCCGCAGCGCACACATGAAATTAACCCATTAGACAGAAGGACGGGACCCTGACTATAAACACATACTTATCGAAATAACTGAACTGCGGGGACTGCTGACTGTCTGTGTGCAAAAGGCTTCCAAATCCGTAACAATATTACCCAAAATCCCTAATCGCTTTTTCTTCTCACATCGTGAGGATCACACGCTTGCACTGATTGGCTGGGGAGGGGCCAGTAATTTTCCATTCATGCACTGGGCTTGCTGCCTGTGGTGTGTGACGGGTGCACCTACGTGATCACCCCGTGATTGTTCACATTCTGCTCATGCTGTGAGGAGACTGGGTAAACAAATTGATTATACAGGAACACTGCAGAATGTATGGAGGGGAAGGACAGGGTTAAGACATAAACACTGGGGAGACGAGAACTTCGAAACACATCATTAGACACTGCCTTACTAATTACATTAATGGAGTCACACTTATTCTGACTGAAATATGCACGACAAAATAACTAAATAAATCTATTCTCCATTTACCCCTTAAGGCATATGTATGTATATATTGTTACGGCTGTGGAAATTCGCATTACACCATAAAGGGCCCGTAGGTGAGATATCTCAAGGTACATGTGTAGTTAGCCCAAACCCATTGTATAGAGGGAATTTATGTGATTCATCCGGGCTGCGACGCTTTGAGTTCGCCATTTTTTCTTTTCTGTCGTTATTTTGAACTAACCACGTCTCAACCGCCATCATACAACAACCATGCCACAGCCACCATCTACGCTCCCACATCATCGCATCACCGCCATTCCCAAACGGAACCATAACCATCAAACCACCACCGAAAACCCTCCACCACCTTCACCTCTCTCCTTCTACGGCCATTCCCGCACCACCTGTGAACACTGAACGTCGGGCTGTCTCGGGCCCGTTCGGCGATTGGTGCCGAACGCCCCGAGCCGCGAGCGCGAATAGCGGCCTTTCCGAGGGAAAATTCGGATCAAAAACGCTACACGCCCACTTCTCCTCCGTCCAATTCGCGAGCGCGGGGCGGCTTGGTCCCACCTCCAAGCGTGTGTATGTGAAGTCTGTATATGCAAATTTTAGGGTCAGGAGAGGTTCACG